>NC_064810.1:120509423-120618875 GCF_023721935.1 Panthera uncia | reverse complement strand
TATTCTGCTGAAATAAAGTGTAGTTGTCAGGGCACCTGGGTGGCTCAGTCAGTTAAGGCTCTAGCTTTGGCTCAGGCCATGATCTCACGGTTCTTGGGTTCAAGCCCCACATCGGGCTCTGTGCTGACAGCTCGGAGCCTGGAGCCTGCTTCAGATTCTGTGTCTCCCTCTCTCTCTGCCCCTCCCCGGCTCATGGTCTGTCTCTGTCTCTCAAAAACGAATAAACATTTAAAAAAATGCTTAAAAAAATAAAGTGTAGATATCAACAGTGGAGTTGTGTACACATGGATTCAATTTTATGTATAAAATCTGTTCTTTCAGTCCAATCCCTAATGAAAGGAAGGATTCTTACATAAATGGGCTTTAAAAACTATATTAATACATGTAAACTTTGCTTGTTTGTTCAGGCTACTCAGATCCATGATTAATAAAAACTCTCAAATGCCAGTTTTAATGAGCTGTCATTGATAATCCCATGAAGGTACTCGGTTTATTTGAAGATAAAGTTAGCATCGTGGCCTATTGAAATGTGTGTTAAATAGTATTGAATCTAATTATCACTGGAACTGAGTGCAGAAACATTCTTTCTGGGGTATTTATTACCATGCTTGTTGCTAATGAGTTGAGGCACGCTGTCTGGGCATAGGCGCAGGCTGCTGTGAAGGCTGTCATTCGGGCTCTGTTTTTTCCTGTTCTACCAGGAGATCTCAGTTTCCCTCCTTTACTTTTCCCCTTTCAAATGACTCTGAAATCTTTCTTTTGCAGGCTACCATGATGTGGCGAGGTCTTTACTTGCAGTGGCTCTCCTGGTTAACACAGATGGCTGTGCAGCAACTTTGGGCGGGGGGTGGTGCTTTCTAAAATCATCCTCTGGATGATCCACAACATGGCTTTTTACTCCCTTACTCTGGAGATAACATCAAAATGAAAACTCAGAATCAGCGAAGTCAAAAACAGCTGACTTCCAGGCTCACTGTAATATAGTGAAATCTGAAAGAGAGAAGGCGGGGTGCAGAGTGGAGGGAGAAAGCATTCCCGACTCCAAAGTCCCAGTCACAGGATAGGTTTCCTGGGTAGGCTTGTAGCGTGCCTGTTGACAATGTGCCTGAGCTGTGGAACCAGGACAACATGGGTTCGGGGCTGGGCTCAGCCACCTACTCACCAGCTGACTGATTTGGGGCTTGCAGAATGGTGAGTGCCAGATCTGGCTATGTGGGCACCTCAGAGCCACCCACCTCCTTCTGCCAGGCCTAACTGACTCCAGCTCCTCATTCATGGTGACACCCAGCACCCTGCCACTCAGGGTCCCTTAGGGCAGTGGAGGGGTGAGGGAGAAGTGCACCAGGGCTCTCCTTAAAGATTGGGATGACACAGCTCTGGGGGCTTAAGTAGATGTTGGCAGAGAGCATTTAAGCATTTAAAATCCTTACATCAGATGTTTTCATGCACTTCCCTGCCGAGAAGTGCAAAGGGTGCTTGGTTTAACTGTGGTTATTTACAGCCCAAAGAAAGTGGCTGGCACTTCGAGGGAAGCCAAGGGTTTTATTTCTCACTCCTGTTTTCCATTTCTGTGATTTATGGTCCTAGGGCCTGGCAGAATGCTCCTGAAAAGCTCTGAACTCAGTCCATTCCTGCCCTAGCCCTGTGGAAAGCAGCCCCCCTCTAGAGGCTCAGGAAGGCATTGGGGCTGTGCCTTTGCCAGAGAAAGCCCGGATGCTGGTCCTGCTGCCTGGAGGTGGTTGGTCAGTCAGGCTGTCCTCCTCCATTTCTGACCCTGGAAACACCAGCCCCAGAACTCTTGGTGTGAAAACTGAGGTCAAAGCTGCCACTCGCCATTGGTTTTCTTCCATCTGTCATTTGATCTCTGATTTTCCTTAGGTAAAATGTTTATTTTCAAAAAAACTGCCACTTTTGCTCAGGGCTATTATTATCCATTTTTGTCTTGATTCTTTGACACTCGAGTATCTGAGAGATATTTCCTTACCTTGCCTACCCCTTGGCCATGATGGTATTAGACAGGAGGCCCAGTCTGTCAGCCTGGGCATTGACCAAAGATGCCTGTCCCTTCTAGGCAGCTCCTAGACAACCTGGGTGGGACTGGTGGTGTTCTTGGCACATAGGAGGCATTTCATAAAGGACTGCTGAGGGAATGGAGGGGTGAGGGATTACCCGGCTTTCTGGGCCTATTCACAGAAATGCCGTTCTGCCTCCCTGCCCACATTGATACATTAAACTATGTTCATAGAGGTGTAAAAATAATAATCATATTCATAGTAATATTGAAGGCAACTGAGCATGCACCAATCTCTTCTAATGTGCATTACCACCTTGTAAGGGAGGTACTATTATTACTTTCATATTACAGATAAGGAAATAGAGGCTCAGAGAGGTTAAGCAATTTGTACACGGTCACAAAGCTAGCTAGTTGCAGAGATGGGATGCAAACTCCATTCCGTTTGACCCCTCCCCTGAACTTATGGCCACTATGAGATACAGTCTTCCTTCAGATCATCTGAGTCCCTGTGGATAGTAAAAGCACTCATTGTAGGAGCTAGCAGGATTTTACTTTTTTTTTCTTTTTTTCTTCTTTTCTTTCCTTTCTCCTTTTTTCTTTCCTTTCCCTTTCCCTTTTCTTTTTCCTTTCTTTCAGAGAGAGAGCATGCAAGTGGGGGTGAGGGGCAGAGGGAGAGAGAGAGAAAATCCAAAGCAGGCTTCACGCTGAGCTCAGAGCCCGATGCGGGACTCGATCCCATGACCCTGGGATCATGACCTGACCCGAAACCAAGAGTCAGTAGCTCAACTGACTGAGCCACCCGGGCGCCCCAGGGTTTTATGTCTGATACCACTTGAGTAGCTTCCATGGCTTCCTAGTTGGGGGCTCTTTCTCCTCTGCACCTCCTGCCTGAAGTACTCACTTGCCCCAAATCTCTCTCTGATACTTTTCATGGACACGTGTCTCTCCCCTGCATCCCTGCATTTTCATCCCTGGAGCAGAGGCCACGGCTTCAACTGTGGGAACACCAGTCATGCTCAGCCACACAAGAAGTTTATCAGTTTTATTAACCTTTTCAAAGAACTTGCTATTGGCTTTCTAGTCCTGCCCTAAATTATGCTTATTATTTTATTAGTGGCTACTTTAATCGTTATTCCTTTTTTTCCCCTTTGGGTTAATTTTACTCTTCTTTTTTCAGTTTAGAGAGATGGATGTTTTACCTCATTAATGTTTGTCCTTTCTTCACGTGAGGCTCTACATTTTCCTTTAAATTCTGCTTCAGCTGCATCCCACGTGTTTTGATGCATATATTTTTTATATCATTGAATTCAGAATATTTCCTGCTTATGTTATGATTTCTGACTCATGGATTATTCAGAAGCATGTTTCTTGATTTGTAGACAAATGGGGGATTTTTTGGGTTTGTCTTTTGGTGACTGATATCTCCTGAAGTTTCTAATGCACTTACATCCAGCAGAAGCAGGCTCCCGGTGACCACGCCTGACCTGTGGCTCCCTACACCCTCCCTCTTCAGGCAGTGTCTCTTTCTCCAAAGGAACTGATGTTAAAGTCTTTGCCCGATGTCCCTTAGCTTGTGTGCCAGAGTCGTGGGTGTGGAGAGAGGAAAGGGGTCCAGTCAAACCCAGTTCCTCTGGTTTTGAAGCTCAGCTCTGCCCTCTCCTTCTCTCCATTCCACAGTCACTGGGGATGTGAACAAGTGAGAGTTTTAGTGTCCGCAGAGAAATAGGGTCTGCACTGTCATCGCACAGTGGGCACCAACTCCTGCTGCCCTGCAGTCAGCCACCCCTTCACTTTGTGGCTTGTGCTCGCTTTCACTAATGAAAGTTCCCTCTCCAGACTCACGGGGGGATTTTTTGAAAACAAACTCAGGTTCTGGTCACTGGCTTTCTTCGTTTCTGCCATCCACCACAAGGAGCAATGTCCTACAGTCAGAGCAGCAAAAGCGACATATAAAAATGCAAAAATAGGTTGAAGGAAGGGCCTGCCTTGGGATGTGACATGTCATTTGAGCAGCCGAAGGATGTCAGAGCCAGCCTCCCACACTCCACTTGATGGGCAGACCTGTCGGCAAGTGGCTCCTTTATGATTCCCATCATAAAACAAGTGCATCTGGGTGGTTCATCCTTAGCAAATATTAAGGAGAAAAATGAGGACTCTGGTCATTATTTGGCACACAGGTTTTCATTATTGTGTTGTCCCCCAGCATGTTTTTCTCTGCCCGCTTGGAGGTAGTCTCTTTGCTGTCAAATTACTCAAGTCAGCTGGAGAGAGAATTTGCTCCTGTACATGTCCTTTCCAGAGATCATCAATAAATAATAAATAAACTTGAGAGTTTCTAGAGCCTTCTGTTTTATAATGAGGTCATTTGAGCTTGAAGTAGTGAGAGGATAGTTTCTTTAAGGAGAAATGGAGAGAAGAGATGCTTCAGAGATCCTGAGTGTTAGGGATCTAACCTGCCAGGTGTCCATTCTTCAAAAGGCTTTAAATTGGTGGAGTTTGCTGATTCCACAAGGGGCCAAGGACTGGGGCAGGCTTGGGGCAGGTGATCCCAGCTGCAGGGCTGTTCCCAGGGAAGATCATTCTGAATGCCATGGAGCCTTCACTTGCTTTATGTGAGCTAGGCAGGCAGTTTAGTTTGTGGTATTTGTTCAGAGTGTGTATGGGGGTGGGAGGGACTGTTCATTTTTTTTTTTAAATAATATATATTTTTCTTATACAAAGGGAATGCATATTTTTTGTTTATTTATTTTGAGAGAGAGAGAGAAAGAGAAAGCATGAGCTGGGGAGGTGGAGACACACACACACACACACACACACACACACACACACACACACACTCCAAAGCAGGCTCCAGGCTCTGAGCTGTCAGCACAGAGCCCAATGCGGGGCTCAAACTCACGAACTGCCAGATCATGACCTGAGCTGAAGTTGGACGCTCAACTGACTGAGCCATCTAGGTGCCCCTCAAAGTTAATGCATATTAATTCTGGATAACCCTCCTACAGTTTCAGCATTTGCAGATAATCACTTTTGTAGGTAAATTTTTTAGACCTTTCTCAAGGAAAAATATACTTGTACAAAATGGATCTTACTATGCACATTTTCTTTTGAATCTTACATTTTCAAGTCACTATATAATAGAGACATATTTCTTTGTCAATATATATTCTGGTATAATATGTTAGTGGCTGCATTGTATTTCATTGTATGAATATGCTGTTATTTAGCCAGTATTTTATTGTTGGGCTTCCTCTCTCTTTTTTTTTTTCTTTCTTCTGTAAACAGTGCTGCAAGAAAGAACCTTAGAGCTAATTAGATATGTACATCTTCACTCTTTGTAACCTTAGGATAAATCCCTAGAATAACTGTTGGATCAGGTAGTCAGCCTTCTTTTTAATGCTTTTGATCCGCAACACTTAAGAGGATTCCATTAGAATGTGAAAAGTCTCTATGTTCTCTGTCCTCAATATCTGACACAATAGACAAACTGGATGAATATTCCCAGGGCTGGTGGGTATGCATGTCCTGAGCACAGCTTCACGATAGCACCTAACACTAAATTGAGCTCATATGCTTACTCCTCTGTCTCTCCAGCTGGACTAGAAGCTACTTGAGATGAAGGATTCTTATTTATCTTTATAATTTTAGTGCCTGGTACATTGTAGGAGCTCAGTAAATATTATTTTGTTCACTCGTGTCATAAATATTTACTGAGGGCTGACTATATGCTGGGCATTCTTCTAGGCACGAGAGATACCCCCATGAGCATCCCTGCTCTCGTGGAGCTTGAGTGGAAATGCCCTGCGTGGTCAGTGACTGCCCTACCCACAGTAGTGGTTTCTCCACCCTTCAAGGCCCAGCTTCTCTCTGACAATGCCCCTGACCCCCACGGGCCACACTGCGCTGCCTGGGAACTCAACAGCAGTGAATGCCTGCATGATTTATTTGGCACTTAGCCTATGCAGTGTGAACTGTTTTCTATATTTTTATAGCTCTCTCTGGCCTCCCCAGCTTGACCAAGGACACCTCGAAGGGTGAGAACACCATGAAAATGGAAACCACAGTGTTTGCATCTGTGGGCTCAGGGCTCCAAACGCTGCCTTACCCGGAGCTGGCTTACCAGGTGATGCTGCGCACGCCCGGCCACACCCAGCCACACACGGTGCTTTGGAACTACCGGTGACCCATCTTCTCTGCTCTGGCTCCTCGGCCTTTGATGCTTGAGTGGCATGTTGTCCCTCGAGCTCCCAAGGACAGCTAGTGCTAATTCCCTCAATGAAAAGGAAACCACAAGAAACTTAGGAGAACCAAACTTAAGCACCAAATGCATCTAACCCACCACCCCTGGTGATCGTGAGCCCGGAGTTCTCTCGGACAGCCATGGGTAGAGTAGGAGAAGGGCCTGCCCTGCATGGTTGGTGAGGCTTTCCTGTAAAAGCCCATCGTGCTACAGAGGAAAGGGTTTTGTCAGCCTCCCCTTCACTGAGAGAAGAGGAAAGAAGCCCACTCCGTCCTGATGGTTTGAAAGTACTCAGCGCTGAGGTACTCTTCCATCTGCTGCCACAAAGCCCTTTCTTCGTGTGTCCTTTAATTTCATATCAAATGCCCACCTAGCTGTAGCTGCCAGCATTTGGAGAGGCTGACTTGCTCCTCTGCTGGGACAAAAGTGTTTGATGATTTACATGTGGACCCTCCTGGAATCCAGTCCAGGTCTGATTGTGATTATTCAAGCTTGCAGCTGCATCTCAGGGCAAGTGATTGGAGCTGGAGGGCAATGAACCGACCCTGAGAAGTTGCTAGGATTGGTGGAGACATTCCCCTGCAAAGGATCAACTGAGAACTTTAATTTTTGGGTAACAGGGGTGGAGGGGAGGGAGGGACGATGGAAGAGAGAGTAGGGATTATTGTGTATGCTAGTGCATTTGGGGACTCCTTTGAGCTCTGTCTTCTGGACTCACAGAACACCCTCCCCCCATCCTCCTGTAGATCAAGGTCAGGAGGGGCTTGCAGCAGCCCCCCTGTGATCAGCTCTTACCCTTAACCTTGCCCCCTGTGTTTGGCTCCTCTCCTCACTAAGGCGGTAAGCACAGAGACACTGAATTAGTTTCTGCTGGTTGATTGCAGAATTAGCAACTCAGATCTGAAGCTATCCAGTGCATGGTGTCTGTCACTGTGGTTTGGGGGAGACGGTTGGAGCAGAAATGACCCATATTTTTGCCAACATGGACCCAAAGTGTGATACAATATACTGCTGTTAGCACGAGAAAATTAAAGGTGACTTTTCAATCAGGATTGCAAGCTGACAGCAGCCTGTCTCAGGAGCTCCGTGTAATGAGTATATTGTCTCCAATAGGGGGCCTTGATGACTGATAGGTGGGAAGCTCCACCCCAGCCTGGAATTATTATGCTCACTCACAGAAGAGGGCGAGTGACAGCGCAGTGATCTATTAGTGCTGTCTGTGGGGTTAATGGCAAGCTTTCCTGCTGCTAGTGGTCTATAAAGAGAGCAAAGAAGAGGGAAATGGTGCGGGGGGGAAAATCAATAGTATTAGCAGAGTCATGGTAATAAATGCAATCATTTATTTCTGGGATGGTTTTTATCGAACTGGTTATGAACTTGATACTTCTTTTTAGTTTATAGGTTGGAGAGAATGGGAATTTGGGGGAAAAAACTAACTTTCTCGTAGACACAGCAGCCACGTTGCGTCGATTAAAGCTAATTTTAGTAGCCTTTAAAAAGGGGAACGGAAAAATGAATGTATACGCAGATGGAGGAATTCAAGGAATCCTGCGGATGGAATGTGTGATATTTGCTGTCAGAAGGACCTGATTTTTGAAGCCTGGTTCTGCTTCTTATTAGCTGTATAAACATTGGCCAGTTTCTTCATCTCTGTAACAGGATAAGTATATCTCTCTAGCCAGGCTGGTTGTGGGGCTGAAATAGCATCATGCATTTTTGTGAAGGCATCCAACCCTGCACCTACTAGGCAATGGGTACGCGTCAAACCATGGATATGGTTTGCCAGTGCCATCCCCATGCTGGTTTAATGACTTCTGGGCCACGAGTTTAATGACTTCTGGGCCACGAGTTTAATGACCTCTGGGCCACAGACCAAGAAAGACTTGGGTGGTATAGGTGACCTTTCGACTCTGTTATTAACAACACTCACATTCATATCTAAAGTTTAAGAAGTCAGCTGCAATCTCTAAGTGATGTAAAAAGTCCCTCTAAAATGTAACAGTAAGCCCTGGAAATACTTCAGCAGAGGCAGAATATTCATATATCATGAGTGCTGTAGAAAAAGATTATGAGGGTGGATGGAAAGCAGGAGTAAGAGTTTGCATACAGATTACTTTTTAAATGAGGTTAGAATAGTTTAAAAAATTTTTTTTAATGTTTATTTATTTCTGAGACAGAGAGAGAGACGGAGCATGAGTAGGGGAGGGGCAGAAAGAGAGACACAGAATCCGAATCTGAGCTGTCAGCACAGAGCCCAACGCAGGGCTCGAACTCACAGACTGTGAGATCATGACCTGGGCTGAAGTCGGACGCTTAACCGACTGAGCCACCCAGGCGCCCCTAGAATAGTTTTTAAAAGCTGGAAAAAATCTGAGGCAAAATGATATGGATTTTCATGTTTAGCTTTTTAAGTTTATTTATTTTGAGAGAGAGGGAATGGGGGAGGGGCAGGAAGAGAGGGAGAGAGAGAAAATCTCAAATAGGCTTCACGCTTAGCATGGAGCCTGACACAGGGCTCTATCTCACAACCTTGACATCATGACCTGAGTGGATATTAGGAATCAGATGTTTGGGGCCCCTGGGTGGCTCAGTCAGTTGGATGCCTGACTTCCACCCAGATCACGATCTGTGGTTTGTGAGTTTGAACGCCACATTGGGCTTTCTGCTGTCAGCACAGAACCCGCTTTGAATCCTCTGTCTCCCTCTCTCTGTCCCTCCCCTGCTTGTGCTCTCTCTCAAAAATAAATAAACATTGAAAGAAAAATAAAGAATCAGATACTTAACCAACTGAGCCACCCAGATGCCCCCATATGTAGCTTTTTAAATGGTCCAGTGCATAGAAGTTTCAGTATTCTTGATTATGTGGCAGAGAAGAATTAACATACCCTTATGGTGGCAGATGTGTTTATGTACATTATTTTTACAGTTCAGTGATATGAGGCATGTTATGCACATCTTACAGATGAGATTAAGAACGAAATATTTAATGTAGACTCAAGTTGCACAGCTGGAGTGAGGCTGAGGTTCATACTCCAGTCTCTTGGTCTTCTTGCTGCTGTAAGGAAGAGGGGATATTGATACCTTGTCCAGCACCCTTGTTAAGCTCTGACAGTGTTTGGGTCTTCTGCCGTCACCCCACTTAACTCACTGTATTGTTCTTGTCTGTTCACTAGTCTTAATCTCTAGAGTGAACTCTACAATTGCAAAGATTATATGTTTATCATCTCTGGACCTCCAGGACCTTCTTGGGGTGGCTGGCAGGTATTAGGTGCCTGGGCAACATTGAGTGAATGTTGGAAGACAGCACCCAGTGTCCAGCTCCCAGCCCTTTCCTTTGAGCCACGGTGGCTCTCCACTTCATCTGTGCAGGGTCCTGTCTGGGCTCATGTTCATCCCAACTCAACCTTCCTTCCCTGGTCCATGGGTCTCTTTTCATCGAGACTAATGCTCTCCCAGCCCAAGGCTCCTTGGGCCTCCTACGATCCTCAACTTATGACCCAACCCCATCTTTCTTTTGGATGTCTCCACTCTGTCCAAGATGCCACCTCCTCACAGCCTTCCACAACCCTACCTGCCACTTGAGCTTCTTGGCTGGATCTGCCCATTCCCCACCATGAAGGCTCCAGGAAGCCACCACTCCAGACACTCTAAAATCGATGCTCTTCCACACAGGCTAGGTGACATCCTTGTTCTGCCATAAGAACAAGATGAGTGCAGGTTTGCCACAGGATAAGTGCAGTCATGTGATGGGGAAGATTTCAACCCACTTCACCACTTCTCATCTGTGGGACACCTAACTCCCTAGCCCCTTTATCCTCATCTGAGAAAGAGGGCCAAAGATCTCTATCGGGCAGTAAGTTTACAAAGCTCACTTTGATTCCAACACTGTGAGAATACTGGCAGTTCTGTGTGTACAGGTGAGTCCCAAGGGTGGCTGGTGGCTGGCTGACCTCCCACATCCTCAACTCCACAGCATGCACAGTGATCTAAGGGTGGCACAAGCATGCAGTTTCTTTATGGAAAATGGGCCTCCAAAAGAAAGGAAGAAGCTCCTGTTGGTGACAGAATGGGACAAGCAGTGGAGATGTGTGAGAAAGTGATGGCTCTCTGCAAGAAAAGAGACATTCAGTGGGGGACATTTTGTACTAAAGTGACATTTGTCAGTTTGGCTTTTCTCCCCCTTAGGGCAAATCCCTCACGGCTGTCAAGATACTACTAAAAATGAATAAGGAAGAAAATATAGAGAATATGAAAGTGTTGAAAGCATTGGGAAGTTTCATTTGTTTCTTTGTTTGGAAAGATTCTGTTCTGAATGCCAAGGTTGATGTTTCTCCTTCTGCCCGTTTGTTGTTAGTATTCTGTGTGAAAAGTTAAACACTTGAAACGGGTAAAGATTACCTGCCAATGCTTTCCTCATGAATCAGATTGAAAATGCAAACTGTGACATGAGGCAGAGGCATTTATTTTATTTAGTAGGGAATCGGGAGAGGAAATTGCTGGGTCCTTGCACTGCAGCCTCAGGCCCTGGTAGGTCACTCCAGCAAATTCCTCACCCCCCTTCCCTGCCTCCACCCCCACTCATGGCCTCCCCTTCCCTCTTCCCAGCTGTATCCCAGTACTATGCCACCACTACCTCCTTAAGAAGCACTTTTGAAATCTTTAGAGGGGGAGACTACAAGAATCTGTCTGGGGGAGGGAGTTGGGTTTTGTTCATTTCGATCTGCTGGATGTAGCCATCTTTCTGCTCTGGAGGTCAGAGAGAGAGTTAAGTTAAGTTATTAAGCTCTATCACTTAATAGTTGTTTGGCCTTCAGCAGGTTGCTAAACCCCTCTGTATTTAGCTTACTTGTTTATTATTATTTTTTATATGGAATACAGATACAACCACCTATTGTCTGATTCATTTAACTCACTGTAACCCCCTCTCTTGCTCACCACCCTCCACCTGTCTATAGTTAGCATCTGGGCAAGGTGTTTCTCCCCAAGCATTTGAAGACCACAAGCCTGTTAGGAATGCTTCAGTAATGGGGCGCCTGGGTGGCTCAGTCAGTTAAGCGGCCGACTTCGGCTCAGGTCATGATCTCGCACTCCGTGAGTTCGAGCCCCGCGTCGGGCTCTGTGCTGATAGCTCAGAGCCTGGAGCCTGTTTCAGATTCTGTGTCTCCCTCTCTCTGACCCTCCCCCATTCATGCTCTGCCTCTCTCTGTCTCAAAAATAAATAAATATTAAAAAAAAAAAAAGGAATGCTTCAGTAATAAAACACCTTAACGGGAGCAGCAGGTGGAGGCCAAGTACGCTCCAGAATCCCAGCAGGTGGGTGCTCAGTGAGCACCTTTTTGTGCCCCAGGACAGGAAAGTAGTGCAAGAATGTAATCCTGTCTGTTCTTCCATAAGAGGCATCTGTGCAGCACACGGCCGTGGGTAATAACAAGAATGGGAATATTGGTATCCATGTGGTCTGAGCTCAGCAATCGTTTTTGAGGAATTTTTCCCTTCTATCTTTAAAAAAAAATTTTTTTTAAGTGGTAAACTTTGATCTTCTGCCTCCATTCAATGAGCATCAAAGATGGAGTCTTGATACTTAAATTTTTGATGTGACACATAAATCAGATATTGGTGGGAGATATTCTTCATTGCCTTTAGAAGGCTCTGACTGAAGAGAAGTAATAAGTTTTCTTGACCTGGGATGTAGACTTTTCATGTTGTGTACATCCCCAGAGGAAGAGGAGGTCAAATCCCAATGAGTCAGCATATGTGGTATGTTCTCTGCCTTTCTTGTGGCAAATTGGGTACATGTGCATCTTCCTTCTGCCCTCCTGAGAGGCACCAACACATGCTTGCAGCCTCTCTGTCCTGTCCTGGTGACTAAAAGACAGAGAGGTATGTATCTGGGGCCAAAGGTGAGGATATGATCATAGTAAATAAATAAATACAGCCTCCTTTCTTACTCCCTGAGGAAGTGAGTGGAGTAGTGGGCAGGGGATGGGAGGGTGGGTTTCCTATTCAGTGAAGCCCTTAACCAGCTGTGTGAGCCTTGGCAAGATCTTTAATGTCTGTGGGCTGTCACTAATGTAAGAAGTAAGGGTGTATGTGGATAAATACACATTCATACATATTCCAGCTGCCTGACAAAAGCTAATTTCCTACAGTAGCTGAGAGTCTGCCAACATCTGTCAGAAAGCAAGCTCATGGACAGCTGCAGTAGAATGTGTTGCTGTTTTATGGTTATTTTACTCAATTCACAGGTTCAAGGAGATAATATTTGAGAGTTGTCTGGTATACTACATGGTACAAGGCACAGTGATGTGGGATACAACCTATTGCTAACCTTGAGAAAATCCAGAAGCAAAAATTCTAGGGCATTTGAGGGAAGCCTGAAGGGAGTCCTTCCATCAGATACCAGAATCCCCTCTCCGGTGTCTGCAACAAGCATTTTCTTTTTTTTTCTTTTTTTTCTTTTTTTTAATGTTTATTTATTATTGAGAGACAGAGAGACACAGATCATGAGAAGGAGAGGGGCATGGAGAGGGAGACACAGAAGCCGAAGCAGGCTCCAGGCTCAGGGCTGTCAGCACAGAGTCCGACGCGGGACTCGAACCCACAAACCGCAAGATCATGACCTGAGCCGAAGTTGGACGCCCAACCGACTGAGCCACCCAGGTGCCCCTGCAACAACCATTTTCTATGCCTCCTTCCCCACCTTCAGTGACAGGGAATATAGTACCCTTCTGATGAAGGCCAGTCACTTTTTGAATTGGGAGTTATGTAAACTGTGTGTGTATGTAAGTATGTGTATTTGTATGTAGGTGTGAATATGTGAGTGTGTAATCCATGCATTTGCTTCCAGTGCATATGGCTGAATCTCCTACCATTTACCTTTCTAACATTTCCAAAGAGAAATAGGGTTTTTCTAGGATTGTCAGGTATTTTGGATTCTTGCAGCCTCCTTCTACTGGTACGGTTAATTGAGGGTTGATTTTGTTTGCAAATGTTATGCATTATTCATCCAGGGTCTCTGTGGACACCTCATTTCCTGCCTTAGAAAAGAAATCAACAAACAGATGGGTGTCATTGCTGTTGCATTGTTTGACTGAAAGAAAAATGGTGGATTGGAATATTTTGTCCCTCTGTTGCACAAGGAGTCTTTTCCTGCCAGCAACTCAAAAGGCTCACTGTTTCCCAGGGAGTTTTTTTGACCAGCACTGGATCTACTTACTTTCCTCATTATGTATATGTATGGAGGGCCGTTGTCTAAGATGATATTTGATATCTGGGGACATTGTTCACAATCCTACTCTCCTGGGACTATCTTCATCCTGAACTGGGGGTGGGGGGCAGTTGGGCTATGGACACCTTTTGTGAGAATCTGAGTCCTCTGAGTACAACTTACTCCATCCAGGGAGCTGACACAATTAATAGTCTGTGTCTGGGTGCTGGGATCTGTCTGGTGACCCTCAGGTGTTACTTTGATGTAACTGGCTCTCAACATCCTGGCCAGGGCTCTGCGTCCACTTGTGCCTCTTGCTCCATTGCTGCCTCCACGGTCTCACAGAAGCCTGGCTAGTTACAGGCTCAATAAAACTATGTTTAGAGACTAAAAACTTGGCCCCTGAAGACTCCCTAGGACTTACAGACTCACAGGAAGTTTTGAACTATGTTCTTCTGTGTTACTCAGTTGTGTATTTGCCAGATCCTATGATTCAGGCCTTTGTGCAGGTCCTTGACCAATCATGCTATACAGAGCCAGCTAATGATTACAAATCATTTGCAATGACTCCTAGAGATCTCCTTAGATGGGCATTGACCCATTCCTGAGATGTATGATGTTTTTACATGTGTTCAACCAGCTACAAATACAGGGCTGTTACCTACCTAATTTATAAGAATACCATCACAGATTTTGCTTACTGCCCTATGGTCATTTGAATATGTTATGCCAATGGCAGGAATGGCAAAAGGATTTCCTCTGGTGTAGTGATGCCCATAATTTAGGTTGGGTGCCTCTGAAGTGCTATCTTGAGAAGAATATGGAGGCTGTATCTCTGGTCAGTGGCAATGAAGGCTGGGATTGATTAGCAGTGTCTGCTGTGGTCGTGTACTAGCAGAGTGGTAGTGTGTGTGCTAGATTTAGTGTCATTCATGGGACACAGGCTCTGGAGCTGCATTTCTTCAATTAGAATCCTCGCTCTGATACTTCTATAGTTATGTGTGATCTTATGCAAATTACTTAAGTCCTCTGTACCTTAGTATTTTCATCTATAAATTGAAGATATTGATAGTACCCACCTCATAGGGCTACCCCCTGGCTTGAATCGCCTAATAGGTGTAAAGTGCTTAGAATGATTCCTGGCACATACTAAGTATAACATAAGTATTTGCTGTTATTATAATTATTAATGTATATGCTTGACATTCAATACAATGAAGGAATTAAGGTTAACCTGGTGTGTTTGACATAAATAAGTCCGTTTTGGGTCTTCAGGATTACCACTTTTTTTTTCTAAAGTTTTATAAACTGTCTCTTTAAGATATTTCCTGCATTTTTCCTTGGCACTATTGTGTATCTTACAACATGTATTTTTGGATCCATGTTTTCTTATTTCTTGAAAATTAAGACTTGTGCCATTGCCTAATCTCTAGGCATTGCTCTCATTCTGTTAGTACACAGGTGTCTTTGCAGATCCTAGTGACATATCAAGTGCCATTGTGTATCACACACAGTTTTAAGAGCTTCTTATTCATTGTCTCATTTACTCCTCACAATAGTCTTTTCAGGTCGGCACTGTGATCATCTTCATTTTATCATTGAGAACACTTAAACACTCCAATATCTCTAAGATTTGGAGAACTTAAATGTCTTGTCTGAGATTGCTTATCTGGGAAATGGCAGACTGTGAATTTGAACCCAGTCATTGCTCACATGAAAAGTAGTTTGAAGACCTTTTGTCTTGTAGAGGAGACCTTAAGAGGATCACAGTTGATATCTGAGACAGGATTTTGGAGCTGGGGTAAAGTTCTTGATCAGAAGCCAGTGTCACTTAAGACCAAGCAGATAAGAATTGTGATGTGCCCATATTGCCTTTGTTGAGTTTAAGGGAAGGAGGTAGAAAGAAGATTGTGAAATTAGACTCAGTTTTCCCAGTATCTCAAGGAACAGGTCATTGAGATTAGGACAGAGTCCAGGTAGGGGTATGGTCAAGGATTAGGCACAGGAGCCAATCAAAGTTTAAAGGGGCATGTGGGTGGCTCAGTTGGTTAAGCATTCAGCTCTTGATTTTGGCTCAGGTCATGATCTTTTGGTCATGATATCAAGCCCTACATTAGGTTGCATGCTGAACATGAAGCTTGGGATTCTTTCTTTCTCCCTCTGCCCTTCCCCTGCTCATGTGCTCTCTCAAAATAAATAAACTTAAAAAGTTTAAAAATATGAATTTCAGCCATGCTTCTTATTGAATTTATATTTTTTAAGGTCATAGGTAAATTTATAATAGCCACTGCCTATAGAGCTGTCATCTTGCATTGGAAGAGTCCATTTTTCTACCTCCCAGAATTAATTCTCTGTGTATATGTTCATCCCTCTACCCACCCAAGTCTTCATCCATTCAGTCACCCCTAAACTGGGCTGTCATGTTGTGGACACAGAAGTAAATAAGATATATCCCTGTTTTTTTTTGGAATGTACTTTTAAAGGTAATCAGAGAAAACAAAAAAATTAAACTCACTCACATGGTAAGTTGAGGCTTATCTACAGATCATTGTTAGGTTCTATGGAGTCCCCAGAGGTAACACCTAACCCATCCAGAGATGGGAGAGGAATGTTACTGAAAGTTTCTCACAAGAGGAAAGGTTTGAGCTAACATGGTACGATAAGTCATTTGTAGCATGGGAAGGAATTCAAGAAAGCAGCATGTGGCAAGTCAGGGAGATATGGTAATGTTTGGAACATTTGCAAACTGCAAAACGTTGGCATGGTTAGAGTATAAATTGCAAGGGCTAGACTCAAGCCATATCCCTATGAGTCTCATGGTCCAGGTTAAAGAGTCTGGATTTTAAGGAGTTTGGAGCCTCTCATCTCTGTGAGCTGGATGAAAGGCTGAAGGCAGGAGAGTTTGGTATCTCACCAGCCAATCATTATGCTGTGACACTTCTGACACATTTGATTCTTTTGTGGCCCATTATTTTTCCCCCTAAGAAAACCAGATGCAAACACAATCACTTGTTTAAAATAAGATTTAGAACATTTTTATCACAGAAGAGATGGTGCTATCATAAAAGTCTCTGTCCCACAGGCAACATTTTCTATTAACAGTGGAAGATTTAACAGATGTCCATTATCTGAGAATGGGATTTGTTCTGATAATGGCCAGACAATGAGTTCCAGACACAGTTTATAATCCAGAGTCTCCTTTATTCTTGCACAGAACACGTATATCAAGATTGACTTTTATGTGACACCTGGACATGCCATAACTTGTTGGGGGAGATATTTTTTTCTGAAAGTCTTATATTTTTAATCTAGAATACAGCTGAGCCACAATCCTCCACCCCACCCCATTTCACATTTATGTCCACCAAGTCTATGCTGACATTCAAGGTCATTTGAGCTGACCTTCATAGAATTTTAACTACAGAAAAACAAAGGAAGCCAGCTCTCCATGGCAGCTGTCACTTGGCCCCCTTCTATCACCTACCGTCATCCCAAATATTTCTACCCCAATGTTTCTGAATGCCTGAGAGACTTTCAATACCAGGATAGCTTGACCTGTCACAATGGATGTGGTGATGTCATGAATCATCCCTGAGTCTCTTCCTGGGCTCTCTGGGAGAGAACTTCACAGCTTGCAGTAGAATATTTGAGACAAAACTTACAAATGAGATTTCACTGATTCTTTCTCTGTTCTCCTATTCACTCAATCTCTTTAGGTTTTCCTAGAGACCTGTCAGCTTAAAGGCTACACATGTACAACATAGCCCAAGCTCATAAGCATTTGAGCCCTGCACTGTGCCCACCCTCTCACCTCACATTTCATTTGCCCAGACCTCTTGGCATTCTTACTCAGGGCTTGTTTTCCCATGTGTGGCTTTGTGCCACCCTTCAGAAATCAAGCTTTGTCCTGTTATTTTTGGGTTGACCTCTGTCTTTCCTTCTTGGCCGAGGTTGAAATTTGACCTTGGATTATGTGATCTCTGAGTTCCCTCATTTAAATACTTAGGTGGCTCCCTTCAGTACAGGCCTTTAAGTCTATACCCCAACCTTTGCTTCTCCAGGAGGGGACTGGTCCCAGGGGAGCCCTTTGGATGTGCCCAATGGAGAAATGAATAGTAGTTCAGCAGGATGTCCGTACCTAGGACATTCAAAGAGAATTGGAGCCCTACATTTTCAAGTCTACTCCATTTGGGTCTTCCTTTTCAGCTTCTTAAATTGACCATTCTCCTCCACCTAGGATCAATGGGGAAAACTAAGAAAAAAGCAGGGCATTTTTAATGGATGGACAAATGCAAGTCAAGTGCTTACTGGTGTCTGGCATTATGTCAGGTGATATGGGGGTGGGGGGGGGGAGATAGTGAGATGAAGTTATGACACCTTTGTCCTGGGAACTTAAGTCTAATTAGAGACTAGTCTAGGTAGAGACACAGCACTAACACACAGAATGTAATTAGGGCATAGTGAATTCTCATGGGAGGAAATGGCTAGATCAGCCAGGTGAAGGTGAAGGAAGTATAGCTGAATGTGATCCTTGAAGGATAGGACAAGCTTAGCCTTAGGAGAGGGGTAAAGTTTCTAAAGGAGAAAATTAAGGTTCGGAGGCAGGCTGGACATAATATGAAAGATAGGAAAGGAGATGGGAGGTGGGGAGGATGCTGTTTAGGAGAGTGAAACAGAGCTTTGTGGTAGAAAGTGGGAGGCCCCCAAATGCCATGTTGTAAAATGTGAATCTGACCATGACAATGGTGAGAAGCTTTGAAGGCATGCAGGTCAGGTAACCTGATGGAGGAATCTTGAGCAACACTGGGCTTCTGTTGTGGAGTGGGTGGAGTAGGGCTCTGTCACCAGCTGTGTTACCTTGGGCAAGTGTTTACCTAGAGCCACTCCCTGTCTTTTGATTTTAAAGTTGGGCTGATGACAGTGACCTCCTGAAGATGTTGTGGGGATCGCTGTGAACAAACACTGAACACAGCATGTACCACAACAGATAGTCACTGCTTAATACAAGCTTGGTCCCAATGGCATGGGGTAGACTGTGTGCAGGGAAGCTCAGGGGAGGACAAGATAGACAGGATACTGCAAGGCCAGGTTGAAGAACACGCCTTGGTGACGTGACTTGAACAGAAGCTCTTTAGCTTTAAACAAATGGTTCAGGATCCCGAGACAGAAAGAAATCTACTCCAGCCATTCTCCTCAGATTGTTGGCTTCCAAGGAGCTATGCCTTTGAACAGGTTTCACATGTTTCATCCACTGGGTAGTGTCAGTCCCCAGATATTTGTGGGAGAAGGAATTTCTAGTAAACATCTGAGCCTGGGTGGCATGTGACAGTCAGAGAACCCGAGAACATTTCATTACCAAAATCTGTTTACAGTTTGAAGGCATTTTGAAAACGTTTATGGTAACTTGCTGCACTTCTCTATGAAATCACTTTCCTGAATCACTCAGTGAATGAAACATTTCTTTACTTTTTGTTGTTGAAATGTACCAAGCATGGGCCAACCATGACTCCAGGCCTTGTGTGGCTCCTCTGAGCCAAGCACAAAGCCTCAGAAACGAACACAAAAGGAAAAATATCCTATTAGGGTTTCTGTTGATGATGTGCATGAAAGCTATATTGTGTTTTAAAGCTTGATTAGGAATGGGAACAATAGCCCCTGCATTCACCTTTACTGCCCCATCCCATTATAATGCAAAATCCATTCACATTATCTGATTGCTTCACTTCTTGGTATTCCTAGTCCCAAGAAAATGCCCAGTCCATAATAGGTGCTCAGTAAATGTTTATTAAATAAACAAGGATGAAATTAGTCAAGTCTGGCTGTGCCTCAAAATCACCAGGGGGCTTTTAAAGAGAGCATATCCTGGGCTTCCTTCCTGCCCTCTGGGTCAGCTGCTCCCTCAAAGTCTGTCCATGGAGGTTGCTGTGGGAATGATTCAGGATATCCATCATCAATGAGACTTTGAGTCTCCTGGGAATGCAGTGTGTGCCCCTCAAGCCTCCTGTCCCTACCTGGAAATGTCTAGACCTGGGATGTGGTCTTGCTGTTCAATTTGCTAAGGAATCTTTCCAGAATTGTCACCTGGGAACATGCTTTTGGATAAGCCAGATAATCCTACTGGGAAAAAGTACACCTTGGTAAGAGGACAAGGATGACAAGTGAGGCTGTGTTCTGTGTCCCGCACACGTGGACTAGTGATCAGTTCACTTAGCATGTGCTTAGTGTTTACAAATGTTGTCCCTTTCCTCCTGGCAGGAGCTTTAGAGGCAAGTGTTATTGTTTTATCCTGGGGAATCAAGAGGATGAGGGTCTTGCCCAAGGTTGCAGAGCTGGGAGGCAGAGCAGGTGCCCCACTGAGGATATCTGACTCCGGGGCTATGCTCGCAGGCACTGCAGTGTGCTCCAGGCTGGCGGAGTGGAGAGACTGAGGTGAAATCACTTTGCAGAGAGCAGTGGGCTGGGAATCAAGACGACCTCTGTCTGATTCCTGCCTCTGTAGCTTTAAACAAGTTAATTACAACATGCGGGGGATGTGCTAACAAAGGAGATTCTGCTTGCTGTGAGCTCACTCAGTGCTTACTGTCCTTGGACGTGGGAGAAGGGACAGAGCAATAGAGAAGATAATCCTGAGAGAGCTTCCACCCCAGCGTTCCCTCCACAGTTGTGTCTCTGACCATCACAGGGAAGGGTGGGCTGGGTGCTGCCTGGGATGGATGTTCCTCCTAGCCATGTGTCCTCCTGTCTTAGCAAGCTGGCCAGGGGGCCAAGGAACAGGGATGAGGGGTGGGTGGGCATCACTCTGCTCTTCTGGGGGCCACCAGATCCATCCATCCTTCTCCACGATGTGTGTACAACATCTGGGCTCCTGGAAGGATTTAAGCCCTTCATTACCCTAGGTGGGGGCTATAGAGCTGTACAGAGATTGAAAGGAAAGAGAAAGTCACAGGCTTTAAACCCATTTTGCTACCTAACTGTCAATCCCAGCACAGCCCAGGCTTCCCCAGGTGAGTGGGGGCAGGGGCACTGCCCCTGTGGTTGTTCTCTGAAGCATTATTTCACAGATATTATTATTACTTAAGGCTAAGTAAAAACCAGAGTCTACTTAAAGTCAAGTAAGTGAAAGTCAAGGTAGTAAATAATGGCACCAGGCCATCCAACTAGGAGGTGGCCTTACTGCATGCCCCACCCACCTTGGCCTGAAGGTGTGCTTGCTGTCTCCCCGTGCGTCCCTCTTCTCAGTTTCTTCTTTTTTTTCTTTTTTTTTTTTTTTTTTTTAAATTTTTTTTAACGTTTATTTATTTTTGAGACAGAGAGAGACAGAGCATGAACGGGGGAGGGGCAGAGAGAGAGGGAGACACAGAATCGGAAGCAGGCTCCAGGCTCTGAGCCATCAGCCCAGAGCCCGACGCGGGGCTCGAACTCATGGACCGTGAGATCGTGACCTGAGCTGAAGTCGGACGCTTAACCGACTGAGCCACCCAGGCGCCCCTAAGTTTCTTCTTTTAATCTGTATTCCACTGCCCTCCCCATCCTTTCCCCTCTCTACTCTCATCCTTAAAAAATGGAGTCCACTTGCCCTCACGTCCCCTCTGGATTGTGCACAAATTTCATATTCTTGGGTGTTGAGTTTCAGCATCCCCCAAGACCAGTGACTGAGGGTTGGCACAGTGAGGGGTGGGTTCTGCCCCAGCCTCTGCAGGGTGTGAGGGGTGGCATAGATGTGGCCATTTGAGAGATGAGGTGGGAAGAAACTATGGTTCTCTTTACTCTAACTCTCCCCTCGAGAAGTATTTCTGAATGAGCAGTGTGCCAAGTGATTTTGAATGGCACAGGGTGAACATGGGTGATTTATAGTTCTGTAATTACATATTAAAATACATACAAGTAGCATGTCAACCCTATTCTCAGATATAAGTGATAATATCTGAAGGCAAGGGCAACCCAGTAAAGTGGGTTTATTCAAGTCAAGTAAATAATAAAAACAAAGATAAATAAAAGTATGCATAGTGTCCAATATGGCAAAAATCTAAGAAGGGAATGTCAGAGTCATCCAAGTGTTGAAAACACTGCCCCAGAGGATCCACGGTAAAGGATCTCATGCCCAGAGGGTGCAATTGTTTCTGAAGCCAGCCCATTTTTTCCGTGGGAGAAATTCAAACCCTTTTCATTAGCAGAGCTTCTAAATCCAGTAGGGAGTGGGGCACAGGACCTTGTCCAGGGTCACAGACTCAGGATCCAATGGAGCCAAGTGTCAAACCTGCATCTGTCTGACTTCAGAACCCATGTCCTTTGTCTTACTTTCCTAGAGGAGCTGTAAAGTCTCTTCAAACTCTATGAAACCTATGACTTGAATTACGGGTATTTTAATTTCTCTCCATGCCCTTTGAAAAATAAAATTGACCTTATATTTTCCCGGGGCTGGCTGATGCCTTAACTCTCACAGGCATTTTAATTAGCATCAATTCCATGTATTCAGGGAAATGAATTTTTATTTCAAATGGTGCAGGAGCCTCTGTAGGGAAGAAAGGAAAAACATATTAGCAAATGAAATGTTCAACGCTCAAAACTCTTTCTAATTTAAAAATGTAACATCATAAGTACCTAAATTAAGCCGCCAGTGTGCTGTGCAATATTAATGCTATATCCTTCATTCAGCATCAGGATTGACAGATACACGTTGGAAAAAAGCAGAAAACATGCCCCGCCCCCCATATCTGGGCCCCCAAGTTAAACTGTCAGGCTTGAAGCTCCCTTTAGGTATGGAAGTTGGCAGTATTCTGAAGTCTGGTGAAGACACTGTCTTCTTGTGGCAGGTTTCATTTGTAGCAAACTAACTTCTCACGAATGATGTTCTCTAACACGTCAGTGATTCTCCTGCAGCCAGGACTTTGTAACCACTGCTGAAACCAGTGGGATTATCAATGCCTTTCTGAGGTCTTGGAATAACTTCAATTAAGACCAAGACTGGTTATAGAAATTTAAGGAGATGTTATTGACTGCATGATGTCCCCATATTATGGGAGGCAGGTGGTATCCTCAACCCTACGAGAGACTTTCACGAAGATTTTATGGGCTAAATTTCTTTATCCCTTTCTGATCGGTTCTGTCCCCCTCCCAACACCACACCATAACTGCTCATATATTAAGGATATCTGGGGTTAAGTGGTGGAGAGAGTATTCATGGAGTAATAGAATAAATTAACCTGTAATATCACCTTTTGCTCTGAAATTTCTCCATGAATTATCACCATGTGTAGAGCATGGTCTTTGAAACTGTCTTGTCAAGTGGCCATGCCCCTTATTTTCATACTCCAGGTTGCTTGACCGTATTCCTTGATGTTCCCAAGCCAAATGTCAAAGTGAAAAATCACTTAGGTCTTACATGTCCTGCTAATGGGGACAACGTATGTGGGTGTTAAACACAGGAAGGCCAGTGCCACTAGAAAACTGGTGGATCCAGTGGGCTGTTTAAAACTCTTCCATTCCAGATAATGTCAGCTAATGGAGAGCAAGCGACATGCATTTTCTGCCTCACACAATAATTAGCATCAGGCTTTGGCATGGTTATTAATATTATTCCACTTCAACTGAAAACACTCCCACTTTTCATAATGTGTACAGAGACTTTGTCTGATGTCCTGATTATGAGTATTGGTCATGCTGCATGAAAATTTTTGCACAAAATGGGGAAGGAAGTGTGCGTGGCTGGGGGAGAACACGTGGGGGCTTGGGACAATGTCAATGACCAGTGACAAACATCTGTGTCTCTTCAGTGCTATGTGTTTTCCAAGGACAGTGACAGTCACTCCAAACCCTGTAATATTAGCTTTAGGATTGGAAGTAATTGAGCTACGAGCTGGCACCCACACTGTTGGTGAGTAGGCTGCTGTTTATATGTCTACGACGGGCTCTTGTTACTGATGGTTGTGCAGTTGTGTTGAGCTGCTCTCCTAGGAGACAAAGCACAATGGATGGAGGAGGAAATTTAAGGACCCTGGATGACAATTTAGTCAGCTTCTTGGAAAAACAAAAGCGTCTTTCCCAGAGAACAGATTCTAAGGGAAAGTAATTTGATTTTACTAAATGACTTCAAAGTCCAGTTTCAGAGTTCTCTGACAGCATCATATTTACTCCTGCCTTCTCGCTCCTAAAATCTCATTTTCCCTCCAGTGTCCAGGGTTTTCATGATGTCTCCAGTCCCCCAGTTCAGGGCATAACTAATTCTGCTTCCAACCCCTGCCTTTTTCCCTCTCAAGCCAGTGCTGTCTAATGGAAATCATGTTCTTCTTAGAAGTTTCTATGTTTTCCCAGTGGAAGGTTTCAGATAGTCCAATTGACACTAATGAGTCATAGTGCTATAAGAACATGTCCCGAGAGCATTTGTGATGCTCCAGAGGATAAATGTCATAGCTGGAAGGATTGAAGCTCTGATGGCAGGCTGTGGCACTGGAGGTAGGGTGCTGGAGAGAGTCTTAGGCAGGAGTACTTTCTCGGTATTCTACACTTTTGTTGAATAGCAGGACCCCATTCCCATGGCTCCTTCTTGTGAGATGAGTGGGAGGAAATCTTCTATATCTTGGCCCAAGACCATATCTTCTAGGATCTTTAGCTGGCCATGTATTCAGTGCAGGTGGAGATCCACCAAAGCCTCCTTTGTACCCAGAGGTACACATGGCCTATGTTGGAAGCTGGACAGTGGACCTGGGCTCTTGATTCAGAGGGTCTTGTTTCATCTAACAAGAAATCTGTGGTATCTTAGTGTGGAAATAGTTGGCTATACTGTGGGGAAAACCAGAGAACAAGGGACAGGTCTCATTGTATGGACTTGGTGTTCTGTTTGGAGACATGAAGTGATAGTGGCAGTAGGCAGGGGTAAACAGAGCCCTCATCTGGGTGCAGGAGCCTGGAACTCTAGCCCTTGCTCTGCCATTAACCTTGAGTAGACTAGTTCCCGGCTAAATTTGGGTAGTCCAACTTCATTCTCTGAGTCTTAGTTTCTTGATCTGTAGGATGGGAGTTTGGATCAGCTGAGCTCTCTAACTCCTTCCAGCCCCAACAATATTATGGGATTATTACCTCAAATAGGTGGATACTTTGAGTACCTATAATGTGGCAGGGCTTTACATGTATTTTTCTAATATAATAACAACTATGTTATTACCTTGGCTTTATACATGAAGATGCCCAGCATCAGAGGGTTTGGATGACTTAGGCAAGATTACAAAGTGGAAGTCTTTGGGCTGTGGCTCGGGTTTGCCTGTCCCCAGGCCCAGTGGTCCTTTCTTCTCTCCACCCCATCCTTAAACTGGAGGGTTATACCACCCATCTGGTTTGCACCTTCTGCTTCTCTGCTTAAGGATTTCTTTTCCTGGCCTTATCTAGGGGCCACATTTCTCTTTTGATAACCATCATCATCATAATAATCAAAGCAGCTAATCTTCTTTGGTCCTTACTATGTGCCTTTGAGCAGCTTACAGTCAAGTTGAGGAGATAAAGCATGCTAATATGAAGTGTTTAGGTAAAACCACACAAATTGTCCAAAAAGATACATAGCTGCACATGTGCTTTCAAATTGTAGAAAAGAAATAGAAAGGGTGGGGCAGAGAGCCCACACGTACCCACTCCTAACTATCTTCAGTTCCAGTGCAGTTACAGGGCTGGAAGGCACTAGTATTAAAGTCTACAGATGAGATCCATTGAATAATTTGTGTACTTGTACATTTTCATTGTCACAGGTGTTGGGAGTTTTCAGGAAGTGATTTAAGATCAGGAGATAAAGAATGTAATTATTTTCCCAAAATGCAAATGGGCAGCTTTGATTACATTGGATGTGAGTCCTTGTATTTTTGTTCTCCATCTAAGATACAATGAAACTTTATTTCCTGCTATTCCTCTCACAGAAATGAATTGCCTAAACACTTAGCACAATGCAATGATATAAGACATTGGGCAGAATATTCCTGAAAACAGCATTGGGAAGATAATATAAGTGGAATAAATTTGCCTATTCAGCTTACAGGCCAATAACGGTGAGAGTGCAGATAAAGGAGACACCAATGAGAATCTTTATTCTGTGCAAGTGTGAGAGCCAATCTGAGGTTTCTAGAACCCCACAAAGCAAGCCACATTAAGTCTTGCAGCTTGGTGGATACCTACTTCTGCAAACTACCATTGTTTTTACAATTGCACTGGGCCTTCCACAATCCAAGTTGGTATTTTCTACCAACTTTGCAAAGATGGTACAATCTGCAAAGTTAGAATAAGCCTTTTCCACACCATTAAATTTTAACATTTCACATTTCCAAGTATTTGGCTACTAACACAGCATTACTTTTAATGAGAAATCTCAAAGCTGATTTCTCACCAGCTGTCATTGTTAAATTGCTTGACGTTAAATCCTTCAGCAAGACTGAGGGAGAGAGAGAAACAGCTATAAAGTGACATTAATGACTTAATCAAAATATGTTTGTTTGGAAATGTATAGACACTGCATATTTACTATTTTGAAGGCAGTAAATTTTTGTTTTTGCTGGAGATTTTATTCATTACCCTGGCTTTGGAGGCAATTACCAAATACTCAAAATATGCAATCCTCCCTGAATGAACTTCATTGTTTTACGATAGACATGAAGTTCCCCTGTTCTCCTTCCATCTGGCTTCCAAACATCTTATTCCATGGCTCTGCATTACTGAGCTATAGACCCTGTGTTCCTAAAACTATTATTATTATTATTATTATTATTATTACTTTATATTCTGCAAAAGCATTAGGAGTTGGCCCACCTGGGAGCAGGGGAAGAGGTAGAATTCACTGGACTGCCATGGCAAAACAAACAAAAAGCAAAGCAAACTTTCCAGGCCAGATCATAAATCCAGAACTAAAGCACAGGTTCGAGCCATACTGAGAGGTAAGATCATATGTGAACATCTGAGGTGACAAGACTCCCACGTCGGGACAGTTAGCTGAGTGAGGGGTGTGTCAAATGCCACACAATCCAAAGGACCAAGAATCTGCTGGTCCCCATGTGGCCCAGCCAATCTTATCCAATAGAAGCTTTTTCTCCTGGGGCAGGTTTTAATGAACAAAAAGGGTGAGAGAGTGGCTGCCAGCTTTTAAGGAACTCTCTGGAGGTCCCTCTTTATTCATTTCCCTAGGGCTGCTGTAACCAATTATTGTGAGCTGGGTAGCTTAGAACAACAGAATTTGTTCTCCCACAGCTTGGAGGCTGGAAATCTGAAATCAAAGTGTTGGTAGGGCTGGGATCCCTCTGAAGGCTCTAAGCAATTCTAGCCTCCCTCTTGCAGTGTGTGGGGGATCCAGGCACTCCTTGGCTTGTGGCTGTCACTCTAATCTCTGCCTTCGTCTTCACCTGGACTTCTTCTCTTTTCCTCTTCTGCCCTTGGTGTATCTTCAATAACAACACTTGTTATTGGATTTGGGGCCCACCTGGAAAATCCAGGATCATCTCATCTCCAGAGCTTTAATTCAATTACATCTTCAAAGAGCCTTTTTCCAAATAAGGTCACACTCACAGGGTCCTGGATGGGGACATATCTTTGAGGGCCACCCTACTCAACCCATTACACTGACCAAACTGCTTCCTCCATCTCATTGGCAAGAACTGAGCCCCGTGGCATTCCTGGCACATCCCTGTCTACAAAGAAGAAAGAGAGATGCACGTTTTTAGCTGGATGCATTTCTCCTGTGGAATTCCTCTTAATGTAATGCTGCAGGTTCATTTAGAGCTGGTGAAGCAGATGAAATCTATTTTCCAAACCTAAAGAAAATGCCTGTTGCAGGTTAAGGGGCAAGATGAACACAGGAGCCAAAGGCGGATTTAGAAGACTGGGTCAGTCTGGTCCATTGTCAGCCAGGCTCTGGGTCACACTGTAAAGAGATGCTCCTGGGCAGTAGCACACTGCTCTTGCTACCTAATTTATTTGAGAATTGGTAATCAGATCTTGCAGAGATCTGTCTAAAGGCTGGCAGTGTTAGACTTTCTCCATTCCTTTTTTCTCCTCCTGGAAGGTTCCACAAAGTCTTCCTTCCTGTCTCCCACAGAAACACATGTTCCCATACACATGCTCAATACCTCTCTCCAGACTCCCACATCACCAGCCTCTATAAATTACATTTATTTTTTTTTAACTGTGAAACTTTTGTGAATTCTATTTTGGGAAGTCCCAGCTCTTCCTACTTGTCCAGAGGTCTCCTCTCATCCTTTCATTTCCCTTCTTGACTCGACATGGAGCTTTTTTCTGTTATTTCTCTCCTCCCTTCACATGATGTGGAAGTGGTTCCTGCCCAAGCCCCTTAGCTTTCTGTGGACTGTACCAAGGTATTAAAATTACCATCTGTGACCCCAAGACAATGCACCTCATTCTGTACTTATTCACTTTGGGCAGTGATCAAGGTGGACACATTTTTCTTAAGCAAAAGAAAATGATTTAAAATGTTGCTTTCAATATTCACTTTTAAACTCTAAAGATAGGAGGGAAAAACTGGAAACCATTTCTCTTAAATTCTCTTTAAAACATGACCTTTTGATAGGAAAATACAAATTTGCAGTCACTGAAGGTTTTCACTTTCTTCTCTTTCTTAAATGTACTTCTTATTACCCAGCCTCCTACACAACCCAGTGTGCCACTAAGGGTCCAGACTGAATGTGAGGACTCACACACAGTCCTCTCTGTGGGCAGGTAATAATTGCATGTGTGTGAACAGCAGAGGTGGGTTATGAGGCTCACATTCTATCTAACAAAATGTGAGCGGCATCATTGGCCACCAGGTTGCTGTAGAGTTGGGAGTAGTCTCACAGCTGCCATACACCCCAAAGTGATGCTTCCTGATGGCACCCATGCCCCTATGTGATTCTGATTTCCCTTCTGCTTTCATCTTGTGTCCCTGATGCTCCTAGAGAGGATGCCAAGACAGTATTTACTGGAGGTTTTCTGATGCCCCTTGTGGTCAGGATGTATCACTGCAGGCCTTTGTAGATGGCAAAGGGAAAGGCAAGGTTATAGGAACCTGTTAGGAAAAGAAAGCAGATGTGCTGGGGTGAAACCTGGGTTTCACTCCTGATGTTGGTCACTATCAGTTGTATGTCCTTTAACCATTCTGTCAGTTTTCATTTGTAAAATGGGTTTTTACAAATGGCTAATATCTACTTCCTTATTAAGAATTTTATAAGGATGGTGCACCTGGATGCTCAGTTACTTAAGTGTCTGACTTCAGTTCAGGCCATGATCTCATGGTTGGGGAGTTTGAGCCTCATGTCAGGCTCTGTGCTGACAGCTCAGAGTCTGGAGCCTACTTCGGATTCTGTGTCTCCCTCTCTCTCTGCCTCTCGCCTACTCACGCTCACTCTCTCTCTCAAAAATAAACATTAAAAAATTTTTTTAATGAAAAAAATAAATACACACATAAAAAAGAATTTTATAAGGATCAAATGAGGCAGTGTTCCTGGTACACAGTAAATACTCATTAGTTAGGCATGAATTTCTGTCTCCTGCCTTCCCCAGTGGACTGCATTGCTTCATGCTGGCCACAGACTGACCTTGGTTGCCATTTTATCAGTCACCAACTAGTAGTCCTATTAATGTTAATATGGGTCATCGCTACATCGCCTAAGCTACTGCAATGTGCTAATGTATGTGTACTCTCTCCTAGGAGATAGTTCAGGGATTCAGGGTTGTTCCATCTTGCAGCTGTGCTATCTGGAAGATGTGGCCAAGGAATGTGACAGAATGATAGAAAAGGTGCATTTTAACTGCATTGGCCCAGAAATGACACTACTCAGTTCTTCTCATAGTCCACTGGCCAGAACTACTTTAGTGCATTTCCAACCCAGTTGTGAGCGAGCCTGAGACATGTAGGAGAGCACGTGGATACTTGGTAAACATGGATGATCTCTGCCACACTGCTTCATACCCAGTGTCCCCAACTCCCTGTTATTTTCCCTGAGGCCTTCTTAGTTCAAATTCTTATTTAAGTTTATTTTCAGAGAGAGAAAAAATGAGCAGGGGAGAGTTAGAGAGAGAGAGAGAGAGAGAGAGAGAGAGAGGGAGAGAGAGAGAATTCCAAGCAGGCTCCACTCTGTCAGCATGGAGACTGACACAGGGCTCAAACCCACAAACCGTGAGATCATGACCTGAGCTGAAACCCAGAATTGGACACTTAACCAACCGAGCCACCCAGGTGCCCCTCTTAGTTCAAATTCTTAATGAGAGAGGCTACTTTTCCAATTCTTCATTTCAAGCCAGACCACACATGTCATACAGAGGTTGCTGGCTAGTCAGTGGGCTTCTTATAAACAGCTGTCCACCCTTGGGACAATCCTTTGTGACTAGGAGGGTGACAGTCACATGGTCTGCTGCCTCCTTGGCAGATGCTGTGTTAGGAGCATGTTCTCTCAGAAGGAGATACAGGTGGAGCTGGCATTCCCAAAGAGAAGTTGTACCAAGGAGCTTAGTTTGTTTTTCCTAGGGACCATGTAGGACCAATTGTCCAGGATTTGGGAGCAAGAAACCTATTATGTACAGGCATCATTTCAGGCAACCCAAACCTTCCATGGTCATTGCTTTTCTGCAGGCCCTCACTTTAAGCCAGACTGGTCTCTGTAGTGACTGAGCAGCCTCCTTTTTTCAGGCCCTGGAAAGCAGAGCAGTGGGCAGATAGACATATTGATTTTGCCTCTGAGTCTAAGTAAAAACTTAAAAAAATCTTACTGTGGGTTGCCTAGCAAGATTTCTTGTAAGCAAGAGGTAATTCCCTTGTTTAGACAACAAAAACTCAACTGAAAGCTACTGTCTTCCCACGACCCAAATAACTCCTTTGTTATTTCATGCTCTTAATGATACTGATACCAAAAGGTGGGAAACAGTGACCTTAGTGCCACCTGGGTGTGATGGAATTGCCTTGGGAAGAGAATTCTGTGGTATTCAGAATGGCATATGCAATAAACCAGGAATTAATACATAGAATAGCTACATAATGTCCAATAGTTGAAAGAGCATTGGAGTCAAGTTGGGGTCCAATACTTAGATCCAAAACATACTGTGTGATAAACAATCCCTCTGGCCCTTGGTTTCCTTACCTTTCACATAGGGACGTTAACAACTATTTTTGTTGTGAATATTTCAAACATTTCATTCTCATTGTCTGGAAGAGAATAGCTTTTCAGTTAAAGTTTTCAGCTGGCATTATTATTTCATAGTCCTTTGAAGGCAGACCTCTCTGGGCCTGACTATGCTCATGGTGCCCAGACATCTGTTACAGCTTAGGCTGTGGGGTTGCAACAGCTAGATGGCATACCTGGAGATACCTCCTTTAGGAAAGATCCTGGTCTGTACGTTTAGCCAAACCAGGGATTGCTAACTTCTGCAGTGCCTTCACGCTGTCTTCCACACCCTTCACTGTAGAACTGAATGATGGGTGCACAGCTGGCCTACTGTGAGTGAAGAAGAGGCAGTTGCACCCTTCACAGTGAGCTTTCAGGGGGGATAGGAAGCCTCCGCCTACAATTTTTTCTCAACCTCTGTGCCAGCCATAGTGCCTACAATTCCATGTCACAGGCTGTGTGTGGCATCATTTAGAGATTGCGGATTTGTCTTTTCATCAGCAGCATGGATAAGTGAGTTATGCATTCATCTTTTTCAGGGCCCTATGATCTCAGAACTCTAGTCACAATGTAACAAATTAAGTGTAAGCCAGATGGTATGCTTAACCATGTCCAGATTCTCAAAAATAAAATACAAAGTGATTTTCCAGCAGAGCTACATTCTTTTCCATTGTTTTCCATGGCCTAGCTGGAGTTCTAGAGGATCATACCCAATGTGGCAGGCGTCTACTGTGTACTCAGCCCCAGTTGAGCTCTCCAGGAGGTTTTGGACTAGTTGGAGAGAGAAGATAAACACATGAGGAAAGGATTCACACTGTCACTGTGGGATTCTGATTTCCAGAGAACTGGGGTGTGATTGATGGAGAAGGTAGAGGGAGCTCTGAAAGTTGCTTAGAACTGTATCTTCTCCTTGTTCTTATCAGGGAACAAGGATGTACCTGTTCACATTAAAGGCTGGTAAATTTAGCTGAATGGAAGGAATTGTACAGCTTTAATCAGAATATTGCCAACTCATACAATTCACTATCATGTGGTCAGTAAGGATACCTTTCCCCCCTGCTGACTCCTACAGTGATAAGGGTCAAACGGGACATTCCAAGGATGATCTGGATTCTTTCAAAGACAGTCCCTCCCACCTGCCCTCTTCTTCACAGAGCAGTGGGCTAGGGACACCGGAGAAAGAGAACTGTACCCCCCATACTTGAAGATCATTGTTTTTCTCCAAGTGAGAGCTGCCAGCAGAAGAAATTTCTTTCTGTTCCCAGCCCAAATATCAGAGAATACCTAGGATTCTTTTTCTTTGTTGCCAAGTCAGTAACACCTAGCTGAGAGGAGCTGTGATAGAGTTCTTCTAGCTGACTTAACATTTGACAGCTGTGCAAAATATTATACTTCTAGCTCACCCCAAATGCCCATTGATTTACCCCAGAAGGAGTAGCTGTTCATATTGACAAAAACCCCAAATCCAGGTAGGATAAAAGAGAAACTGTTGCTGCGACAGAAAACAAAAGGCGAAGGAATCTTTTTCCAGGACAATGACTTGGGGTGGCTTAGAAAGACGTGCTCTATTAGAGTCTTGAGGTATTTCCAGGTTTAGATTAAGCAGTGACTAATAGCAGTTAAGAATTAGTGAGATAAGTACTAAGTTTATCCAGAGGCTTATTTCTTTAAATTTCTCCTCTTAAGATGTATTATCTTTCAATAATCCGGGGGTTTTTTGAGGTGCAGCTGACACTTAATGTTAGTTTCAGGTGCACAACTTAGTGATTCAACAAGTGTATGCATTATGCCATATTTACCGCAAGCGAAGCTACCATCTGCCATCATACAACATTATTACAATACCCTTAACTATATTTCCTGTACCTTTAATCTCATGACTTACTCATTCTTTAACCAGAAGCCAGTACCTCCTATTCTCCTTCACCCGTTTTGCCCATCCCCTCACCTCCCTCCCTTCTGGTAACCATCAGTTTGTTCTCTTATTTATGGGTCTGTTTATGCTTTTTGTTTATTTATTTTCTTTCCTTATTTTGTTTTTTGGATTCCACATATAAATGAAATTATATGGTATTTGTCTTTCTCTGTTTGGCTCACTTCACTTAGCATAATACCCTCTAGATCCATTCACGTTGTTGCAAATGGCAAGATCTCATTCTTTTTCATGACTGAGTAGTATTCTAGTGTGCGTGTGCGTGTGTGTGTATGTGTGTGTGTGTATGTGTATGTATGTGTCTCACATCTTCTTTATCCATTCACTATCACCGAACACTTAGGTTGCTTCCATATTTTGGCTGTTGTAAATAATGCTGCAATAAACATAGGGGTACAGATACCTTTGTGAATTAGTGTTTTTGTTTTCTCTAGGTAAATATCCAGTAAAGGAATTATTGGATCATATGGTAATTTTATTTTTAATATTTTGAGAAACTTCAATATTTCCATAATACTGTACCAATTTATATTTCCACCAACAGTGCATGAGGGTTTTTTTTCCTCCACACCCTCACCAACACTTGTTATTTCTTGTGTTTTTGGTGCTAGCCATTCTGACAGGTGTAAGTTAATACCTCACTGTGGTTTTGATTTACATTTCCCTGATGATGAGTGATGTTGAATATCTTTTCATGTGTCTGTTGGCCATCTGTATGTCTTGTTTAGAAAAATGTCTATTCAGGTCTTCTGCCCATTTTTAGTCAGATTATTTGGGTTGTTTTGGTGTTGAGTTATATAAATTCTTTATATATTTTGGGTATTAACCCCTGTCAAATACATCATTTGCAAATATCTTCTCCCATTCAGTAGGTTGCCTTTTAATTTTGTTGATTGTTTCCTTTTTTTTTTTTTTTTTTGCAAAAACTTTTTATTTTGGTATAGTCCCAATAGTTTATTTTTGCTTTTGTTTCTCTTGCCTGAGGAGACATATCTAGAAAAATGTTGCTAAGGCTGATGCCGAAGACATTACTGCCTATGTTTTCTTCTAGGAATTTTACAGTTTCATGTTTCATGTTTGGGTCTTCAATCTATGTAGAGTTTATTTAAATACTCTATTCTCTTTGACTTTAATCTGTTTTACTGAAGTTATTGACAAAATGCCTTCGTGTGCCTGTTAATAACTATGCCATGACAGACCTTGGCAGAATGGCAGGCTTTCATCATGGCTCATTCCCCAAGAAAACACATAGTTCCCAGAATGAAGGCATCATATTCTAAGCTCCAAATGCTCAACCCAAACATTTAAAGGGCCAGCACATAACACTCATTTTGGTAGTTTTAGTAATAACTAGTAATTGCACAGTAACCTCTGTTCCTCCTCTCCTAGGCATGTGGTCCCCCATGGAAAGGTAACACATGCATTTCTCCTAAGCTACTTGGTTTTTGTATCTTCTTTCACCTTCAGCACAGTGGAAGGTTTGATGACCAACTCCTGGCATCTATATCAGGCTGATTTCTTAGTCTTCTTGGACAAACCATTACTGAGCGCCTAATCTGTGTCAGGCTCCTTCTGCAATGCAGGTATATCACCCAGGAAGATGAGGCAGTGAGGGATGCTGTTTCCTCAGACCCTCAGGCACCCTGGACTTGAGCCTGCTGAAGACTGTGAGATGTGGCAAGCCTTATAGACAGACTCCTGGTAGTGCACATTTTGTGTCCCGGGACAAGCACTTGCTTTCCCTTTGTTCCCTGGCATGTGTACCACTCTTGGAGAGGGCTGCTGTGGGTCGGTTTGCTCCCTTGCAGCACATAGGGCTTCCTTTGAGCAGAGGTCATGTTCAGTAATGTAAGAATTGACAATTCTTGGGTCTAGTCTCCTTCAGTGCAAAATCACCCCCTGCTCAGTCTTCGAGGACCCCAGTGGTGGGCCTGGTCTTACCTGTAGAGCACCTGTAGAACACGGCAACTTGTGGGCATCTTTTCCTTTTCAAATAGCCACATATATAGCAGGCATTTGAGGTTGCCTCATAGTATCAGATTTGGTTTTTAAAGTCCGTATTTGTTCTATTTCCTTTATATACAGTCCAACTCTGAGAAACACACCTTCCAGATAGACAGATTCTCTGAGTAATAAGTGACCAGGCCCATTTCTGCTCTGGACAGAGGATCCCCCAGATGCCTAGCACTGTCTTTAACATGTGCTTCTTCCTGAGAGCCAGTCCCAGGAACTTTCCCCGGAGCTTGCCAGAATTCTCCAAGGAAGGGGAAGATTTGATCAAAAAGGGGGGCACCTGGGTGGCTTAGTTGGTTAAGCATCCACCTCTTGATTTGAGCTCAGATCATGATCTTATGGTTTGGAGGTTCAAGCCCTGCATCAGACACTGCATCAGGCACTGACACTGTGGAGCCTGCTTGGGATTCTCTCTGTCTCCTCTCTCTGTCCCTCCCTCTCTCTCTCTCAAAATAAATAAATAAACTTTTAAAAAAGGCACCAAATATAAAAAAGAGCTTTCTTCCCACTAGCAAAGTAAGCCCAGAATTGTGTCCAAGTCCTCAGCCTGGACCCTGTAGATCAGAAGACCACTTGCTGTCATCACAGAGGACAGCCTCCCTGACACATGGGCCAGAGCTGGCCATCCCACCCTCAGAGTTCTCCCAGTGTCTCATGTCCCTCTCTGTCCCCCCACAGTGGCACTACTCACAGCACCAGTTTCTGCCTGGAGTTCTAGGCATTGGTTCCTTCCGGAAGTTAAGGGCCCTCACAGGATGGCCCACAAAGAGGTGGGAGGGTCAGCTAAGTCTCCCCAAACCACCACACCACAGAGGACAGTGTGCAAGGCCCTTGTTCTTTACACATAATTCATATGGAAGAAAGGCTCCTTCTGAAATGAAGCTTCATAAAAAGCAAGATAGGAAAATCTCATGGTAGATTTTTAAAGCACTGTTATGAAAAATGGAATTAGGAATTATGAAAGCATGTTAATTTTATCTTCTATTTAACAAAAATGGTGTTATAATTGCACCTATGTGCTACTCATGCTAAGTCGAGTGTTGAGTATTTTCCCCCAACACTATTGTTAAGCAGCAGGGGGGACATCTGAGTGGGAACTCACCTTCTAAATGATCATTCAATTAATGATGTGACAACTTTTCTTTTTTTACACAACCTCATTGTAAATCCAGGCATTGATGATAAAGATTGTCTTTAAGAGGACTAGGAATCCTTGTGAATTCTTTTGCTGAGTGCTGAGCCTGCTGGAAAAAGGGCAGACAAGAACAGACTAGAGGTCTCCCTACATCAGCATTTCTGCAGTGCCCACAGGGAATTTCTGCATTGATATGGTCCTTGGTGATAGCAGCTATTGGGGAGCCCCCATGTCCTATCCTGCCCTGGCTCCCCCAAGGGTAGCCTGTCTTTGTGGTTCTTTACATTTTTCTCCTACTTCTCAGGTTCTTTCTCACTGCTTTCTCCTAACACAAGGAGGTGTTTCTTTTGCTCCATTCACCTCTTCCCCAGCTCTTCCCAAATTGTCCTTATTCCTATGGGAGCAGCTCTCAATGTCCCTGTTCTTTATTTGCATACAAAATCAGCTTCAGGATGGAGTCTTACAGGGGGCAGGTTTTCAGGGGAGAGGTTTCCTGCCTTCCCATCCTTCACACCCAGTGGGAGTGTGAGATGGGACTGTTGGATCAGACATCTACATATGCATCTCACCAGGGTGACAGTATGATTCTGAGAAAACCTGTATCTCATCCTGCCAGCACAAGGAAACTTCCCTGCTTGTCTCGCTAGCCAGTGGCTCCCCCTTCAGGTGGCATTGCTAAAGTCCATGGGCAGTTGCAAGGTTTGGTTCCTTACCCCTCAGCCTTGGAAATGAACCCAAGGAAAGGTTCAGGAGCCTGGGTACGATCTCATGCTGCTCCCCTTGTTACTCCAAGAGGAGTGGATTCACCATTCTCTTTGGATTCATGACATGATTTTGTTCTCCTCAGTCTTCTAATTTTCTTAAGCCTACAGAGACATGGGTATTCATCTCCCAATTTGGTAACTGAGAAAATGAAGACTAAAAAAGTTAAGGGAATTCCCTGAGGCAACACAGCCAGACAGTGGCAATATAGGACCTCTAACTGAGCCAAGTGCATAGTTCTTACTAGGCCACCGTGTGCCAGAGCAGTGAAGAGTTAATGAGGGACCCCCCTCACAAAAGAGTGGCCTGTGGTGTTCTAGGCAGTCAGTGTCCCTCTCTAGTAAGCAAAAAGTACAGAAATTAATTTTTCAGACAGGATCTTCTTCTGAAATTTTAATGTTGACTCTCCTAGTAATTATGCAAATGCAGGTAGAACCACCATATCAACAAGTCTGGGAGCTGACACTAGCCCTTTCAAACCATCATAACTTGCATGGGAAAATTGGAGTGGGTTCAGGATAAAATTTGGTTGCTCTTTAAAGTATTAAACCATAGTACTTAGTATTGTCTGATGTGCAACTACTTAGAAATCGAAGTCTCTGTTATAGTTGTCCAAGCCATAGGGAGAGCTCTTCGGAGATTCCTGGAGCCAGTGGAAGCTGGGAAGCCTGCCACAGTGCGAGTGGGGCTGAGTCCACCCCTCCCTGTCTCTCTCCCGACTCTTTTCCAGGCACTTCTCTCTCCTGTCAACCCAATGCAGTTCCCATAGCTAGGAGTCCCATCTCTTCTTTCAAGAAACATGCATCTAAGTACATGCACTATGTTCCCTCTTTGGACATACTCCCTTTAGAAGGTGAGCCCAGAGAGGGAAGCTCTTCCCTAAAGGGAAAGGAAGAGATCAGCATTTGTTGCAATGCTGCTAGGTGCCAGGCACTGGGAGGACTCCATTTCTATCCTCTCATCCTGGGGATGAGCTGAGTGTCATTAACTCATTTTAAAGGTAAGGTAAGCGTTCCTCAGAAAGGTTAGCTAACTTGCTTCAGCCAAGCAGCTGTGAAGTCGTAAAGCTCATATTTGAACAGAAGTCACTGGGTTCTGTAGCTTGTAACTAAGGAAGTTTGTTCTGGGCATGTGGGTCTCTCATGGGTTTCAGCATGCCATGTATAGAAATGCCTCCTTTCTCTTCCTTGTTCAAATATAGCAGGAGAAGACCACTTGCACCATTGCTCTTTCCCCAGTCTGAGGCTTCTGGCTCAGGATGGCTCTCCCTGATTTCCCATAAATCCATGTGTTGCTGTGGAGGATCCCTCCCCCTGGCTGTGTGTGTCTCTGATTGCTCCCCAGGGAAGTCTGAGGCTTGTGCTTGGGAGAAGCCTTAGCTCAGCCTGTGCCCTCAGGAGCCTTGATTGCCTCTAACTGGAAGCAGTGCTAGTGCTGCCTGACTGAGGGTTGGATAATTGGATCAGGCTTAGATAGAAGTGGGTGGAGAGTGTCTTCCTGTTGGCTCTGGAGGCCAGCGATGGATGGGGGGTGGGGCATGAATCTTTTGTGAAAAGATTACTCCTTGGTCTTTTCGGGGCTATTGAGTTTAGGGAAGTCCTAAACTCATGGTGTCAGTGCTCTATTAAAGTCCTGGGTTCTGCACAGTTCTTCAGAAGCACTTGGAGAATTCTGTGGGCACTAGAGAGTCCCCAGGGTTGGTGGAGAGGTTTCTAGCAGAAGAATTTCATAGTAGCACAGAGACAGGACCAAAGGGTCTTCCTAGAGCAAAAGTGATGGCGAAAGCTTCAATTTCATGTGACCTAGTCAGTGGGCCATGTTCTACTTCTGGTTTGGCAGTCAACAGCCAAGTGACCTTGGGAAGTTATGCTCTTCTCTGGGGCTCATCTTCTTCAGCAATAATCAAAAGGAACTTGTTAAAGCTTCTTCACATTTCCTCCCAGTTCAGCCATTTGATCACGGACCTCCCTCCAACTCTCTTGTCATGCTAACCCTCAGCATCCTTCCCAGAGTCATGGTCCTCACCCTGTATGCCAATTTTATATCAGATTTTGCTAAAATATTTATTTTAAAGGGCTGGCAATTTCAAGCCACTATCGCCACTCATCTTAAAGTCTGCAAATACTGGAATAATTCCACCTTAATATTCAGGTTTTATCTTGAATCTCTTAATCCTTTTATTTTGAGGAGCTTGCTACTTAGATGGCTCTGTGCTTATTTGAATTCCAAATGGTCATTAAGATGACCAACATCATCCTTAAAGAGCTGCCCACTCCCAAACTGTTAATGCAGGAAATTCAAAAGATCGAGGAATGGACCACACTGCAAGTCAAACATCAGAGTGTATTTGCATGGTAATATTTTGGCAGTAAGCAAAGAGAGAAATGCAAACATGAAGTACCATGGGCATCGTGTTATTGAGTTAAGAAATTAATTTCTACATTTCTGTGGAGAAGATAGAACTTTAATTCTAAGGTCAGGACTTTTTTCTGTTCCTTCTAATTTTATTTGTTCTTTATTATTAGAGAAAATTTTTATTTGTTCTTTATTATTAGAGAAAGATAAGAAAGCTAATTATAGATGTTCTAAAATAATTCCCTTGGAGGGTAGATATGTTGCCTCAAATGTTGAGATTGCTATTATCATTATTGTAGATATAGAAAAGCCGAGGTTGCTCAAGGTTCACTGACCTCAGTCACTCAGAGAGTAAGGGCTTCGCTTTCTGGTTCTTAGTCCTGAGTTGTCCCCACTGGTCCTCTGCCTCTGAGATGACTCCAAGCTGTCTACCTGGGAGCCCTGCCTCCCAGCCACCCACAGTAAGCCTCTCAATGGCTTCTCCTCCTGCTCCCCTTGCAGCCCCTAGATGGGGATGAGACTTGCAGTTGGATCCCAGAAAAAAAGCAGGCTAGTTGGACAGGGCCATTGTCTAGTTTCTGATTGTGCTCCAGAAGGATCCTGGGTTCCTCAACCCTTTCTCATATTATTCTCAGGGGAGAGAGCTACATATTCAAGGTTCAACGTGTATCACTCCATGCTTCCCACCTCATGTGCTTGCATTCTTCAGTCACTATTCCAAGGAACAACAGTGACTCTGTTGGATAGTCTGAAGTAGTCCTGTGCTCAGGGATGACATCTCTCTTTATGCTTTATATGTACCTCTGTCCCCACAGACATGGCCCCTGCCCTGTTGTGTGTCTATTATTCTTGCCTTGCCCTCTCTGAGTTTCATTGTTTCTCTTCTCTGGCCAGATCCCTCAGTCCATGGTCAAGGGCTCATAGTTGTGGGTTTGGAAAGACCCTATCTTTGTTAGCCAAGTCAGAGAGGTGATCTGTCCAGTGGAAATGTGAGTCACCAGGGCAGGCCACCTGAGGAGATTTCTTACTTTGAGACCACCTCTGAAGCCACGTGTTTGAGGAGCAGAGTCCCTGCTTAGGTCTGATTCAGGATGTCTCCATCTCACACAGGAGACTCCCACTTCCCCCCAAGAGGGCCTCCTTTTTATCTGGGGCCCAGCTGTCTTTCTTCTTGTTCCCCCCTGCTGATTCATCAGCACATCAGTTTATAACCCCTTACTTAGCACCTATACTCTGTGTGTTCCTGGGACCTCCAAGGGGAGAAAAATGGCTCAATCCATCAAGCGGTCAAAGCATAATTGAAAGACAGGGTGCATACATTGGATCAGCTAGAGAACTGTAGCAGACTATGAGTCTGCAGTTCTCTCTTGTCCAGCAAGAGAGCGGACCCAGGATTGAATACGAGAGAGGCTAATGTCTGGGAGGAGGCAAGAGCCCCAAACAGGGGTTTTGTCTCCTTGTTTATTGAGCACTTAAGATCTTACACACATGGTGATCATAGAGAAAACAATATGATCGTAATCATTAACTTGTGTGTGTAAGAATCAAAGGGTCTGGGGGACAAGTGAAGTTTGAAGTTGTGATCAAAGTGTATCAGAGCCAGATGGGAAGTAGTTTCCTGCAGGTGGTATAACAAGTTACTCATGATCCCATCATAATATCTCGTTAACTAACCTTGGGCGCTTTTGCCCTGTGGTGGCAGCTTTCTGCCTTAAGCTTTTTTAACCCATTTATGTAAATATAAGGAATTCTTGAGCCTATTTCCCCACAGAGAACATCATCATCACCCATTATGGAGTGCCTACTGCACCAGCAGCCACTGTACTAAGGGTTTTGCATGCACATCCCCTTTGGCCCTTGAAACATCCCTGGAAAGTAAACTGGCTCTGCAGATGAGAAAACTGAGGGGGAGGGAGTACAAGGGACTTGGCCAAGGCCACACACCTCCTGAGCTGCAAAACTGGGCTTCAACCCAAACTCTGACCCCAAGGCCTGTGCTCTGAATCTCCACTCCACTCCTCTCTCCACACAAAAGTGTACGCAGGGTGTGGAGGTGAAGATGCCAGGTGTCACTGGCATAGCTCAGCTCCAAATCCCCAAAAGAGACATGGAGGGGCTTCTTTATTTTGTTGAATCCAAAGTATTCCTTCAAATAGAATCTTCTTTCATTTCCTGCTTAAGAGGAAGAGAAAGAGTCATCTTGATGGAATTTTCCCTTCTGTGAGGAGCGGCAAAGAGAAGAGAAAGCATCCTTTAGCAAGTTGCCTTCTAAGCGGTTCCAGGAACACCCTTATTTTTGAAGCTTAGCTTGCTTTCGATCCCAGAAGTGAGGTAGAAGGATGAGGAACAAATGTTAGAAATGTGTTTTTCACTGCACTCCAAATAATTACTTTTCCCCTAAATTTCCTGGCAAAACATATACATTTTTAAAACCTTCAACAAGGAGGGAGCTTATAATTCACAGGAGCACATAATGGGGAAAACTCAGAGAGTGAGTGGTGGGGAGGCAGGCAGCCACACACTGTATATCACACACAAGGTCATCAGTTCCTTTGTAAACTCGGTACATGCGAAAGAGTTATTCCACTACGGATGAATATAAGTCTGCAGTCACTCTCACCTCTGGCTTCTCGTGGATGCGTTCAAGCCAGGGGAGGTGTTGGGTTTTAACCAAAGGCAGATGAAGTTGTGCTAGGACCACATGTCTGACTCGGCGGGCACTGGAGAGAAAGAGTGCACATTCTGCTCTTTAGAGCTCTAGGCACATCTTGCTTATGGACACCATGGAAAGGCACATTTGAAAATCTCTCTGCTTTGTAAACATGCCTTTGGAGACAGAACAAGAGAAGAGCACATCATAAAAATCCCTCTACGGCTCATTTCCATTTAACCAAACTGAAGTATGAATGCTTATTACTGAAAATGGCTCATAATCTGCTTGTGGTAATTTTCTGGAGAGGCCTGGAGATGCCAAATGCATCCTTCTGATGGCTGCCTGAGTGTTCCGCTGGAGCCAGCTCTGCCAGCTTGCGGGAACTGATTGTTAAAAATTCTGGAATTTTTGGAGCCAACTTTTAAGCCGTTGGTGGCTTAAAATTGGCCATGGTTGGGGTTTTTACACCATGGAAATGGGCAAGCGCTACAATTGAGGTTTTTGCTGGCCTTCTGGAGGGCCTGTTTACTAGTCACTGTGCCCAACTGACATCAAATTCAGACCATCTAGCCGCTTTCCTCAAAGGTCTGTGGTAACCCTCTGAACCCTGGGGCTACAGCCACAGAGTACCCGCAGACCAGGCACAGACCCCAACTTTCTTTCTCAGCACTTCTGGCTCTTGGGTGATGGCTACAGCTGCAGGATGGAGCTGCCCCCAAATCTGTATAGCCAGGGGTTCCCACACTGCATGCACCTGAGTTCCCATATCTGCATGACCCCCAGCGCCTGAGAGATGCCTCTCCTTCTCCTGTGCTCCTCTCGGCCCAGCCGTATTCCTCTCTGCCCGTTTTCCTGCCCTGTTTCTGTACCTTCATAGGTGGGAGACAGAGCTGTATGTGGGGTTTAGAGTCTCAGTCACATGATTCCATTAGCCTCAGGTTACATTTTTCAAAGGTTCCTGGGAAGCATCTCATTTACCATCAGAATCACCCTCCAAGTTAAGTTGGTCATGATCATTCCTATTTTATAGGTAAACACGATAAGATGGGGAGCAGTTCGGATGGGGAGGTTGTACAAAATTGTGAAACTGATTTTGTAGCAGAGGACTCTTCAATTGAGCAAGAAGATTCATTTTAAACAATAAAATGAACGAAACAGATGCACATGTGTGCACCACATATGAGACAGCGGCATGAGATGTGGGGAGTCACTTGCAGCTGTGGGGAAGGTGCTGACTGCATGGCATAACTGAGGTGGGTCATGCCAGTGAACCTGGGATGCACTGGGGGTCTATGGCAGTCTGCAGTAGCCTACAGCTGCCTCTGAGCAGACATGGTTATGGTCCATCTAAGTCTCCTTGCTGGCCTTTAGGGTAAGGCCCAGATTCCTTGCTTCTATCTACCAGGTCTCCAAACACCCCTCCCTGGCAGAGCTCCTGTCACTCTCGGGTGCCTTAAGATTCCCATCCCAGTGCGGTGCTCCCTTCTCCTCCTGCACCTGCTCCAGCTTTCCTGAACTGCTCACCTTTACAGCTTCACATCTGTTGTTTCTTTGCTCAGGAAGCTCCCCATTACATCTGTCCTCACCTGCGGGCTGGGTTAGGTCTACGCCGTGGTGCTCCCACTGCCGCTGGTGGTCACGACCCTCACACATAGCCTCCTGTCTTTTGTCTGTCTCCCGCTCATGCCCATCCCTAGCCTGTAAGTTCTTGGGGGAACAGCTTTGCGTGAGGCTAGTCCCTAACGCTGCACCCCCCCCCCCACCCCAGCTCACGTTTCTCAGTACGTTTGTTTTGGGAGAATGCAGGGATGGTCTTAGACACAAGGATAATAACTCTCACAATAAAATCCATCTGATTTCCCCAGAAAAGCTTGTACATTTCAAGTGAGTGCTTTCCTTCAAAGGGCCACTATACCTACTCCAGGTATGTGGGCCACTGGATTCTAAGGATCTTGGAGGCAGAATGTAATACTTTCATCATTTCTATCCCTGGTGCCGGGCACACAGGAGGTGTGTCACTCAGATATGTATTGGATGAACCAAAATAATGAATAACAAATGAATTGGTATTGTTTTCACCATCCCTGCTAGACAACGGCCTTAACCCTTTGTTAACCTGGCTAACATCCTCCAATGTCTGCTTTTCCAGGAGCCATTCCTGGAACCCTCTCGGTCATAGTAGCTGTGGTCTCCCCTCTCCTGTCTGATGTGACTTCCATGTTACCTTTTCCAGACCCACTCCTGGGCCCAGATATTATCTGTTTTCCTTCTTTGTAACAAGGCCTTTGGTTTGGCCAACAATTTACCATTTCCAGTATGCTTTCTGATGATTATATATCGGTTGTTCTCTGAAGGGAGGAAACATCAGCCCATTTTACCATTGAGGAAACTGAGGTTCCAAAAGTTGCAAGACTTACTCCATTATCATATGCTGTGCGCAAGTGAGAGGTGGGTCTGGAAACCATACCTCACTCCTCAGCTTCTAAACCTATTTATGCTCATTCTGCAATTCTGTCTTGGCCTTCCCAATTTCAGGACACTGTAGTCGAGTGCATGACATTTCCTTAAAACATGCAGAGCTTTTTTCTGTCTGCATTTACAGTGTTCAAAGGGATAAAATCACAAAATTCTAGGCAGCCTCATTCCTACTTTCAGGGGGAGTCACATATTTCCTGGACCCTCACCCATTCTTCTGCTTACCAAGGCTAGAAAAAGACCTCATTCTTCATTCCTACTGGCACAGGGCTGAGCAGGGAAATGTGAACAAAAGGTCATTTGCAAAGGGCAGACAGAAAAAAAAAATCTCTACTTCTGATTAGATTTTCTTCCCAAACCAGCTTGTCCCCTTCTGATCTCTGCACCTCACTGGGCAGGGCAGCCTGGGCCAGAAGCTTTTGTGTTTGAGATCCTTTTCAAGTGAAAGCACCAGGGCCATATCTTCATTGGTCACCAAGGTGTCATGTCCCAAGAAACGGGTTGAAACAGTAAGGATGTCTTTACCAAGAAACTGTCCCCATTCTATTGTTCTCACTGAACAGCCACTTGTCAGAGGCTCTTATGCTTCAGGAAATAAAAAGTGGCTTCCTAGGTTTGATCAGAAATCCTCTGTGCAGAGGAGCTTGCCAAAGTGGCTGAAAAGATGAGAAACTCTGGGAGCAGCAAGCTTCTGAGATTGTTTCCATGGGAAATATAAACCCAGTGTCTTTGCCTGAAACAGAAGTCCTGCATTCTGCTGTCCTGGGGCAAGAGTGGCTTCTGGTGTGGTGGCCAGTGTCTGGTGCATTGGGCTTACTGCCAGGGACATGTGCTTCCTTGCCCCTCCTGGACTAACCTGTTCCATTGAAGAAACAGCTGTGCTGGGGAAACCTAGCATTTCCCAGCGGCTGTCACACTCCTGCCTGTATGTTTCCTCATCGGCATATCCTCTGCTCTATTTTTGACTTAATATTTTTCTCCGGTTAAATATATTTTAAGAGGAAACTGCATATGTCGACCTTGAGTGGAAAACTAATATCGCTTGCTATAAACCTGTGAAAAAAAATATGGTGCAATGAGAGCAATTATTAAATTCTAGCCAGACATTGTTGCCTGTAGGGGGCTGTGAGCTTGAGACCTGCTCACAACCATAGAGAGTGTGGCCGGGTTGGGAAATATACTAGGCTTATCCTTGCAGAAATCGGGGGGATTTGATCATGAATTGAAAGAGGCTGGCTTTCTCCCTGTGAGCAGGGCCAAGAGTAGAGTGAGGTCAAGGTGCTAAATTAAGGAGGCACTCACCCTCCGGCCCATGATTCCCTGGCATCGGTGCTATAAGGGCACACCTCCCTAATTAGCTCCCTGGGCTCCTCACCTGCCTTACTCTGGTTCCAGCCCTCTCTGAATGGGTGTTATTCCACACCAGGTCCCCTGCCCACCTAAATCTGTCACTGGAGTGCCAGCCACAGCCTTGGGAAACTCTGACCTCCTCCAGCGTCCTGCCCAATCAGGAGCGAGTTTGAATTCGCATGTTTGTGCCCAGGTATCTCCTGACTGTGGCTGAACTCTGTTCTAGGTACTCCCTCACCACCTATTTAGTACCCAATAGCAAAGTGCACTGAGTGTTTTTATCAGGTTGTCCAACTCCAGCATCCAGGATCTACCATTTTGCCCCCTTTGAAACCGGGGTACTGTTTGCTTTTGGCCATTCTTCTGGCATCGCTTCTGTATTCCTGATTCCTTCTCTTACGCCTGCTTCAGCTCCCCTCACAGGCAGGGGAACAGTTTGTTAGGATGGCTCTGAGCACACCATGCTGTTTTGTGCCTGAAATGTACAGCCTGAAATTTCTCAGCCTGCTTCCTTCTCAGCCCTCAGAGCCCTGCTCAGGTGTCCCCAGTCCCTCGTAAGCATTCCTCTGCTCAGTGCTTAATGAAGATGACCCCTGCTCAGTCTGCTTCTTCTGTCTTCCATTGTGCATTGCATCTGGTGGCTTCTGCAGCCTGTGATCCCTTCAGAGGTGGGCTTGTGCCTCACACAACTCAGCCCCCCCAGGACAGCAGGGCTAGGTCCAGTGCAGGGCCAAGGGCACAGGCTCTAGAATCAGAAGCTGGGGTTGTGCATGCTTGCTGCATATCCAAACCTCCTGAGGCCTGCTTTCCCCACCTGTGAGCCACAGCTGGCAGTACTACTACCTGGGTAATGGCAAGGATGTCCCCAGGCTGAGTGGACAGATCCCTTGACCCAGAATCTGCCATGACAGCCCCCAGAACTGCTGGCTCCCCTGGAAGGGAGCTAATAGAAGAGGTGGGTCTCTGGTCAGCATAGGGAGGGGCAGGAAGGTTCCATTTTCTATAAACACTTATCACTGCTTCTCCTTTCAATGGAAATTTTATAACCCACCTTGTGGGTGCAATGCTTTTAGCTTCTCAAAGAACCTTCACAACCATAGATTTATAGGATTAGCAGAGCAGCTCTGGGACAGGCCAAAAAGGTATAGTGGTGCCCGTTTTACAAATAGGAAAATCATGGAAGTGAGGTGAGGGCTCAGAGCAGAGTCAGGCCTGGAATTCACGTCTCCTAACTGGGTTCCATATACCTTGTATTTGGTCCCTTTCCCTCTGGGGAACCTCATTATTGGGATGCCCTGCTCTAAATGCCTCCTTCTTAGGCATATTATGGGCTGAATCATGCCCCCTCAAATTCATATGTTGAAGTTCTAACCCCCTGCACCTCAGAATTTCACTGTATTTAGAAATAGGATCTTTAAATTGTAAATAGGGTAAAATGAGGTCATACAAGTAAACCCTAATCCAATATAACTTGTGTCCTTATCACAAGAGGAGATTAGGACACAGGCAGGACAATTAAGTGAGGATGCAACAAAAAGGTGGCCATCTGCAAGCTAAGGAGACAAGCCTCAGAAGAAACTAGATCTGCCAACACCTTTATCCTGGACTTTTAGCCTCCAGAATTGTGAAAAAATAAATTTTTGTTGTTTAAGCCATCTCGTCTGTGTTATGGAAGTTTCATTATGGAAGCACAAACTGACTAAAAATATATTAAAAGACAAAAAAAAAGGAGGGGTTATGTGGGCCAGGGGCACGAGAGGAAAACTTCTCAGTTCCAGAACAGAGGCTCTCTGACATATTTCAAAACACTCTGGAGGACCTGGGTGATGCTGAGGCTTGGGAAGGAAACCATAAGTTTTCTCTCATGATCAACATGAGGTTAGAAGAGGCAAAAATGAATGTGATTCCACACAGCACAGTTTGAGCCCTCTCTTGGGACTCAGGGTCAGGTCAAGGACAGGTGGTGAGCCTCAGAATGAGTTCTGCTGGGAAGTTTGCACTGGGGTACATATGCTTCCATTTCAGATACTCCTGGGTTTTGAATTACAGACATGGGGCGAGTTACTTAATATCTTCAAGGCTCAGTTTCTTCATCTTTGGAATACGGGCAATGTGTTCTCTCCTAAAGCAGGAATATATGTGTCGTGTCTGGACTAGACCAGAGGCTCTGCAAGTGGTGGCCGCCATTGCCATGACCACATTTGTTAACAATTCCTTGGGTCTTGTCCTTGCATTCCCAGGACAGAGAGAGCACAGGGGTGGAGGGGCTGAAGGCAGAGAAGCAGCCTCAGTGGCCAAAACCCAGCAGAGCAGGCAGGTGGGAGCCAAGGGGGGCACAAGGGAGAGGTAGAGACAGGACCTAGTTCTGCATAGTCATGGGGCCCAGAAGGGTTGAAATGCTTGCTCAGGAACTGGGGGTGGGGGTGTCATGCTCATGTTTCTTCCTCTGCCCACTGTCTACCTCTCCAAACTGCTTTCTTCTGGTTTAAGAACAGAAAGGACAGGATAGGAGTCCATGGTCCCTGACTCGGCAGAATCCCAGAGTCAAATCAACCCAGGGTCAATCAGAAATTGGTAATGATACCCTTTGTGTGTGCTTAGCTTAGCACTAAACACTGAGAAGCGGAAGCGGGGAGAGGCCTGGGTCCCCCCTGTGACCCGGACGTGGCTGGTGAGATGTCCAGACAAGACACGATTAAGTGAAATAATGGGTGTAAGCCACCTAGCGCATGGTAAATGTTCAGTTCGTGGAAGCTGTGAGTTAGAACACAGTTAATTGCTGGAATGCGTGGGCAGCAGGGCATCCTGTATCTCAGAGGGAGTGCTGACTTTCAAGTCCTCAGCTGCCACATGGGTGCTGGGTGGACGTCCCTTGAGCCTCCATTTCCTCACCCATGAAATGGGTGCATTCAGGACTTTCTCCCTGGGTTTTGAAGTGTGCCCAGTGGAGAGCTCTTTACCTCCTGGGTTGGAGGACCTCTGTATGGAGGACTGTCCTGTGCACTGCAGGTCACTGGGAATCTCTGTGCCCTGGCCACTGAACATGCTAGCAGCCAAATATGCCTACATTGTCAATGTCCCTGAAGTGTTGCAGATTACGTACCAGTTGAAAATCGCGATAGAGCACTGTACCAATCTGGGCTCCCATGGCAAACAGATAACACACTCAACTGATGTAGTTTGAGGAGAATTTAATAAAAGGATGATTTTGAAATGTGTGGGCAGCACTAGGAAAGCCCCAGGAAATAGTGCAGTACCTGAGGGCTAGTAACAGCAAGGCATTCCCCCTGGGCTAGAAGTGACTAGGGGTGACAGGGAGCTTACGAGGCAGAGGGCTCTCAAGGGGGGTTATGTATGGCCTTCAGTGGATGGGTGCAGCCAGTGCAGAGTGCCTCGCAGGGAGAGACAGGGCAGCCATACCCCAGCGTGCCTGATGGCTGAACCTAACCAGAAGCCAGAGGCAAGGGAGCCTGCTGATACAGGCTGCACAGGCTGGCCTCCCAGGGCCCAGAGCAGGAGGAGAAGGGCAGAGGGCCAGGTGCAGACCAGCACAAACACCCAACACACCATATGGACTCAACAAATACAAAGTCCTCCCCTCTGGACAGAAAACCTTGCAGGGATTCAAAGAAAAGAGAGGCCACAAGAGCAGGCTCCGTTTAAGAATAAGCTGGGCTGGGGCACCTGGGTGGCTCAGTTGGTTAAGTGTCTGACTTCGGCTCAGGTTATGATCTCGCGGTTCAGGAGTTTAAGAGCTCTGTCAGCGCAGACTCCTCTTCAGATCCTTTGAGCCCCCCTCGGTCCGCCACCCCCCTTCAAAAATAAACATTTAAAAAAAAAAGAGGAAGAGGCTGGTTGGGTCTCAAGTCTCAGATCGAGATCTATGAGGTGCTGGGACCACCCCTCGAAATCCTCAGTACCCTTCTCAGCTCTGCTTGAGCGCAAATAGAAGGCCGATGCGGGGACATGCTATGGTCGAGAGAAAAGGCATGTGGCTCAGCTCAGACACTCTTCAGCGAGCAGTTAGCACAAGGCTTGTCACCTGGACCGTCTCCCCTGTAGGGGAGGGCCCAGCTCTGCAGATCACTCTGGAAGATTGGGGCCTGGGTGTTCAGGGCGGGGCCTCCAAGGGTGGGCAAGCATGGGAAGGCTGTGGTCTGCTCTTACCTTCCCTCCTGAGAAAACCAATTCTCACCAAGTCTGAACTAGAGGTAAAATACGGAAGCCTGCTGGTTGGAGTTGACAGCAGTAATAGCTGTAGCAAGTGCGAGACAGCAACTGTCGTCGGGCGGGCGGGGGTCGTTAATTACATTTCTGGTCCAACCAGGAGCACAGCAAAGCCAAGGGTGGTGCATCCCCTCCAGGTTCTCTGCCCTGTGGTTGTGCCTTGCTGCCCTCGGAAAATCACAGAGGTTTGACTACCATTCCCACTCCCACGGGTGCACACCAGCTTGCAGCACGTGCTTTGCAGTCGGAGGACGTCTCTCCCGGCTGCATGAGCTTGTCAGTGCGTCTTTAACAGTATGAATCTATTAGCTGTGCAGGGTTGGCATTTATGAGGAGGCAATCCTGGATGCCCCCTCTTAACTTCAAAGACAGCAAAATGCAGCGGATGGATGCAAGGGGAAGAACATTTGGTATACAACAGAAACTAAACGGCAAGGAGTGGCGGTAACTGCTAATGGAATCACGTTAGCTGAATCATGGACTCCTGATTCACAATATAACTATTTTATTAGATCATAAAGAATGTCTTCACTCCCAAGAAATGGATTCTTTGGAAATTCCCATGAAGAAACCTCTTGAGCACTCTGCTATGTACCACATTAGCTCCCCTAATGGGCTGGAAACGTGGACATAATGGCTCAGGGCGAGTGTGTGCCACTCTGGGTTACGTGGGAACAGCGTCTGCGTAAGGTGTGGCAGAGCAGTGGGCACAACATGCTCCCCTGAGGGCCGCTGAGGCACGGGCATGCCCGCCTCTCACCTTGGGCTTTTTCTGTAAGCTTTTTCTGTAAAGGGTCAGATAATTTTAGGCTTTGCAGGCCATACAGTCTGTCACATACTCTTATTGATTGTTCCTCCTCCTTCGCTTCCTCCTCCTCCTCTTCCTCCGCTTCTTCTTCCTTATCTTCTTTTACAACCCTTTAAAAATGCAAAAACCACGGGTGCCTGGGTGGCTCAATCGGTTAAGGGTCTGACTCTTGATTTCGGGTCAGGCCATGATCTCATGGTGTGTGAGTTCAAGCCCCGCGTGGGGCTCTGCTGACAGCGCAGAGCCTGCTTGGGATTGTCTCTGTCTCTCTTTCTCACTGCCCCTTCCATCCCAAAATAAATAAACTAATTTTTTTTTTAAAGTAAAAATGCAGAAACCATTTTTAGCTTATGGGCTGTACAAAACCAGGCCACTGACTGGGTGTGGCCATCGGGCTGTTTGCCCAGACTTTTGTCATGGCGGATGGTGAGCCAGTCAGTCCGTGAGCCTCCCAGGTGGGGGACAGGGCCCTGAAGGAGACCCGTTGGGAAATCATTCGCTCAGGCAGTATGTCTCCACTGAGTGCCTGGTGCACACCCACCACTGTTCTAGGACATGTGGGGTAGGCCAGTGGGCAAAGTAAACAGAGGTCTCTGCCCTTCTGAATCTCACATTCTAGTGGGGAGGGGGAAACAATTAAAAAGCATACTAAGTGAGCATGTAGGAGGGTGGTAAGTGCTAAGAAGGGTGTAAATGGAACAGTAGGAACTGCTGGACAAGGGTGGATGGGGAAAGGAGGGGTCTGGGCTACCTTGTTTAAAGTCTAGCTTGACCGATATTTGGCTGTGTGATCTTGGATGATTTTGTTAACCTCTCCGAGTCTCAGTTGCCTTTTCCATGAAAGGAGGGTAATCTTCAAGGGCAGTTGTGGAAGTAGATGAGCATGTGAAGTACAGGGCCCCAGTAGGTGACTTTCAACAAATAGTACCAGGTATCATCATTGTCATGTTAGCAGTAGTATTTGTAGCCATAATGGTAGAGTTACCAGTAATACAACACCAGAGTTAAGCTCCCACTTAACTGAATGAATAGTCCACCCATTCACGTCAAGGCTGCCACACCATCACGTGTGGTTGGAGGGCTGATGAAGCCATCATGTTCCAAGCCCTCACTTCACCATCAAAGAAACTGAACCTCTACAGAGGTGGCCTTGCTTAAGGTCACACAGTGAGTCTCAGGGCACCTTCTGCTCCTGGCCCCAGCACATGATACCCCTTTACTCCTATGCCAATAACTTCTCTTTAGCTTCACCCACCATTAAGTGGGCCTGTAGAAGGCATCTCCTCCAGTGCCTTCACCTGAGCGCTAGTCCTCGCCTTGGCATGTGCCAGCTGTAGGACCTTGGGCGAGTGACTTAGTTTCTCTGTGCTTCAGTTTCTTTACCCATAAAATGGGGATGATAATAATAAATCTAATCTCATGGGATTAGGATGAGGTTGACATATGTTAATATTTGTAACACACTGAAAGCAATTCTTAGAGCATGGTAAGTGCATCATAAGTCAAACAAAATAGTGCTGTAGAGAAAATAAATGAGGAGGGGAGCCACCAGAAGTGGGTGGCTGCTTTTAGCTACGATGGTCATGAAAAGCCTCTCTAAGGAGATGGCACTTGGGCTGAAATGTGAATGCTGAATGCTAAGATGTGACCTCTAAAAGATAGAGGAATAGCATCCCAGGCAGAGGGAACAGCACATTGCAAAGACCTGGATGGAAACTCATCCGGTGTATCATAAAACAGAAGCCTAAATGTCTGCTCAGCATTTGGGGATGGACAGGCAATGAGCTGGAGAAGAAAGCCAGGGCTAAATCAGGGAGGGAAGGCTTTGTAACAGCTGATTTTTATTTCACGTCACCGTGCAAAGGCACCCGTGGTGGTAGCAGACTGCTGCAGGAGGGCCAAGCTGTGGAGGGCAGTGGTGAAGGCAGAGAAAGCAGGTGCCCTCCACTGCAATAGCCCAGGCACGTGTTGGTAGTGACGTGCACTGGGGTAAAAGCCGTAGGAGGTGGTGAGATGTAGATGGATTTGTGGAAGAATTTCAAGGTCGAATCACAGGCCTTGCTGATGAATGAGATGTGTAGACAGCATGGAAAGAGGAGGTGAGGATGACTCCCCAGTGTTTGGTCTGATTGGCTGAGTGCATAGTGGTGCCAATGACCAGGATGAGGCAGACTGGGCTGGAAGCAGATTCAGGGAAGCAATCGGGAGTCTATTGAGCATGGTGAGGTCCTCATGAGACACCCAAGCAGAGATGTTGGTAGAGATGGCCATTGGTATGACTTTGGTAGAGATGGTCAAGCCCAGAGATAAAATGGTGCCATCATCAGCATATAGGAGACACTTAAAACTCATTGCAGCATGAGAATGTATAGGAAGTGAGCGTGTGTACAGAAGAGGGCCAGGGGGACTGAACCCTCGGCCAACACTGAAGTTAGGAGAGGGTAATCAGCTAGCTATAGAGACAGGGGCCATGGGGTAGGAGGAAGCCCAAGGAAGTGTGGAGACATAGAGGCTTAGAGAGACAGTGTTTCAAGAAAGCCAGTGTGATCCTGTCAGAGGCGAGCTCTGAGAACTGATCCTTGGGTTGAGCAAGACGGAGGTGACTGATGACCATGAAGGATGCACCATCAGTGGAGGAGTGAGAATGGAGCCCAGCTGGAGTGGGCTGAGGAAGGATTGTGGGGAGGAAGTGAGAACCATGGTGTTGCCAACTCTTTTGAGAAAGGGTGCAGTGAACAGGAGCGTGGAAATGGGGCAGTGGAGTTGTAGGGTGAGGTATGTTTCAGAGTCAGTGTTAGGGCGTGTTTATGTGTGACTATGGAGTTGACGCCTTCAGGGACAGAGAGCAGTTGCAGGAACCGAGGCCGTAGGTGGGCAAGCAGGATGTATCTAGGGCCCAGCGACAGGGTTGGCCTTAGGAGCAGGGAGGTTCTACTACGATTGAAGGGAAGGCAGGGTATGTAAGAACAAATGCTAGTAAGTCGGAGAATTTCGGGATGGGGATATGAGGTCGTTCCTGATTTCATCTCTTTGCTTTATGAAATAACAGGCAAAGTTACCAGCTAGGGTGAGGAGGGGGAGGGAGTGTTGGAGATTTTCAGTAGAGAGAGGAGGGTGTGAAATGCTCAGATGCAGAGTGAGACAGTGCATTTGCTGGAGGAATGGCAGCCTGCAGTGCTGAGCACACCTGCCGGAGAGCTGGGTCCCATATACAGACCAAGCCTGGTCAGCACTATCTACCTGGTGATCTCCAGACACACGTACATGGGTGCAGACCAGAGAAAGGGGGGCCCTTGGGTTAAATTGGGGGTGGAGTAAAGCCAGGAGAAAAGGAAGGAAAGAGAGACATGGCTGGTAAGCAGGTTTACAAGGGAAGGTGGTCTAGACAATGGATTCTAAGCAGAATGAGGATGGATATGGGGACACAGGGTCATGGTTGAAGGCCAGTGGTGTCAGAGGCCATTGCATGTACATTGGAGTGAGGAGCAGGAGGGTGAGAAGTGATGGTCAGGAATGGGTGATTGGAATTGAAAGTTCATTATTGGTTCAGTGATTGTACCAGATGATATATGGCCTTAGGAGTAGGTGCTCAAGGTGAGAAGAGAAAACAATTAGGTTGAGGAGGTCAAGGGACTGAGAAGCCATGGTTATAGAAGAAGCATTTCCATGGATGTTGGAATCTTCCCATAAGAAGACAGGGAAGCAGTGTAGGGCATCGGTGAATGGCAGGGACCGTGAAGTTGGAAGATGACAGCAGATGATGTGTTTCAGAAAATCTGGGGGGTTTTAATGAGGAAGGCAGGGACAGGGTTTGAAGTGCCAATGGGGACCTGCAGGGTACCTGCTCACTTCCAAACCCTGGGCTGTGAGAAATTTGCCTCTGCTACTAGAAAGATCTATATTAAGTGTCCAGAGGGACTTCTAGGGTTCTGTTAGAATAAGAGAGTGGAGGAACTATCCAGTGCTGAGCCCCACCTATGGGATTGAAATGAGTTTGCTTTTGACTTTCTCTAAGTTCCACAGGGCCAGGAGATGGGTTTGAAGATCACGGAAGGATAAGGGGAGGCACAGGCTAGGGTGGTCTCTCCATCACTTGCTTCTCCTTCCAAACCTTTTGCCAGTTTTTCTTTTCTGGTTACCTGGGCCTTTGAAACTTACGGGTCATTCTTTTAAACTTCATTTGTATATTCTTGCATACATTCATTTAAATGTTCCGGGGCGCCTGGGTGGCTTGGTCGGTTAAGCGTCCGACTTCGGCTCAGGTCATGATCTCACGGTCCATGAGTTCGAGCCCTGCGTCGGGCTCTGTGCTGACAGCTCAGAGCCTGGAGTCTGTTTCAGATTCTGTGTCTCCCTCTCTCTCTGCCCCTCCCCTGTTCATGCTCTGTCTCTCTCTGTCTCAAAAATAAATAAACGTTAAAAAAAAAATTTAAATGTTCGCTAAGGGCCTAGGCTGTGCTGGAGACACAGAGATAGTCATACCTAGACCTTGCCCAACATTGTGGGCCCATGATACCATGTGCAGATGCACAAGTGGGCTGGTGTCCATAAAGAGGTGCAAGGACTATGTTCCCATCGAAGGCTGAAACAATGCAATTAGCAAAGTATTGACTTCAAATAATTTAGAGGCTAATTCAAGGTTATCATTATAATGTCAGTCTTCCTCGCTTCCTCCCTTTCATACCAGGATGCATTCTCGAGTGGGGGAGAAAGGGGTGATTCTAGGGCCAGTGGGCTGGGGGATGTGGAAGTGTCCTACAGCATCATCTTAACCCTGGAAGGCTGTAGTAACCTGAGGGCAACCTGTTAGGGTTTAGCTCCCAGATCCACTTCTTAGCCATTTGACCCAGGGTAAATTGCTTAACCTCTGTATCCTCATTATAAAATGGGAATAGTAACAATCTATTTTTTAAAAATTTTTAATGTTTTTATTTATTTTTTGAGAGAGAGAGAGAGAGCATAAGTGTAGAAGGGGCAGAGAGAGAGAGAGGGAGACAAAGAATCCGAAGCAGGCTTCAGGCTCTGAGCTGTCAGCACAAACCCGATGCAGGGCTTGAAATCGTGAACTGTGAGATCATGACCTGTGCAGAATTCGGATGCTCAACTGACAGAGCCACCCAGATGCCCTGAGAACAGTAACTCTCTTAATGATAGAATTGTCAGGAGGATTAACATAAGTATAATGCTTATGAAATACTTAGGACAGGGCTAGTCCAGTACATAGGAAGTTGTCAATACATTCTGGGTTTAATTATTGTTATTAGCATGCTACAGTCTCTATTCTGGGCCAAGTGTGTCATAGTGGGAAAGATGAACACCACTGGTCTGCTGGCATGCACAATATGTGCAAATAGGTGGCTATAAGGCAGACAGCCAAGTGAGGCATGGTCCTCAAGTGCTATGGAAGTAAGGATGAACAGACTGACAGAAATCATAGCTCTCAGACCATTCCTGAGTCCAATTTCCTAGTAAGGAAGTGACTTCCCTGGTCCTCTTGGCCAGAAAGAGCCAGAGTTATCTGAAAAGCTTGAGGAGACTAGGGTACAATAAGAACAGGACTGACATTGTAGCATGTTTGTGAGCACTGAATGAGTTAATGTTTGTAAAGCAGTTAGGCCAGTGCTGGGCACAGAGTAGGGGCCATATACGAGTTCCTGTTGTTTTTCTCTTCTGTCCTTTATTTTATTTTATTTTTAAAAAATGTTAATGTTTATTTATTTTTGAGAGAGAGAGAGTACAAGCAGGGGAGGGGCAGAGAGAGAGAGGCAGACACAGAATCCGAAGCAGGCTCCAGCTCTGAGCTGTCAGCCCTGAGCCCAACATGGGGCTCGAACTCACAAACCACAGGATCATGACCTGAGCCAAAGTTGGACCCTTAACCGGATTGAACCACCCAGGCGCCCCTCTCTTCTGTCCTTTATAAGCTACTAGAATCTGGGTTATGAGATTGGTCTATGAGCTTGAGCCCTGTGTCAGGCTCTGTGCTGACAGCTCAGAGCTGGAGGCTGCTTCAGATTCTGTGTCTCCCTCTCTCTCCCCCTCCCTGCTCATGCTCTGTCTCTCTCTCTCTCAAAAATAAATAAACAGAATCTTTGTGTTTCATCCCAGATCCTAGCCATACCGCCTGGACTTGTAAATCCAAGTGACATTCCCATTTAAATCGTCATTCTCATAATAATAAAGCATTTAGAATTGACTGTGTCTTGAAATTAGGAAGCAAGTGCTCACATTACAATAGGATTCTCTGCTTTAATAAATAATGGATTCATTGCAGGGGTTCTTAACCTGTGGTTTATGAACCAACCACCTCGAAAATTTATGCAAATATTTATGAAAACATGCGTTTGTATATTTTTCTAGGGTGAAGGTCTATAGCTTTCATCAAATTTCCTGAGAGATCTTTGTCCCCAAAATAGATTAGGAAACATTGAGCTTTCCCAGTTAACATAGGATTCCATTTGTAAAACCAAAACAAAACAATTTAAATACATTTGCCATAAGTGCAACTCTTGGGCAAGTGAAAAGATATTCAGCAGGGTAGCTCCCACCCACTGTGGGCCTGGCCTCACTCTGTGGTCAATACCAGAGGTAATGAAACAATACATGAAATATGGCTTCTGCTCTCAGAGATGGTATCAGACAGCATCCTGGAAGGAAACAGATTGCACCTTCAAATTAGGTAGTTGGAAGAAAGGTTAATAAAGGCATTATTTACAGAAGTGTGGGTAGGATGTTGTGAAGGACGAGAGAGAGGGTGTGGTGCCCTAGTCTAGACGTGGTGGGCATGGCGGCCACCCCCAGACCTGAAGAGGGGGACTCGATAGGGAGACTGAAGACAAAGCTGGGCAGGGAAGGTCTCCTGACAGGAGCCCTGGCCTTCCTTTTAGTGGAGGGAGGCAGCCATGTTGTAGCAACCTTGGGAGGGGAGGCCAGGGGCAGTAAAATACCCCGCTTTGCCTCTCCCCTCCTTCCTTCAGTCCCCACTGCTGAAACCAAACACAAGAGGGCAGGCAAGGGGACTAATTTATGGGGACCATGTGGCCTTGGGGCACAGAGCTAAGCAGAAAAGGGAAGGTTCAGCTGGAGGGGTCCATGGAAGATGTCTAACTCTGAGACCTAAGGAAGGGGGTTGTGTGAGATTAACACACGAGGTCGTCAGAAGTACAGACATGATGCAGAATTAAATTCTCAGCAGGAAGAGTCGATGGTGAGTGTTTCCACAGTGAGGAAGTTTGAGAGCATGAAGTCCTCACATTTTAGGGGATGTGAACTCCTATCTGAAAACTTGTAATCCTAGAATCTGAGTAGCCATCTCGGTTTCTCTTAACAGTGGCAAAGAAAGAGCTGACTCCAATTTGGGTGTTTAGTGTTAAATTAAATTGATTCCTACCACTTTTTTAAAACTTTTATTTTGAACTAAGTAGAGGCTCATAAGAAGTTGTAAAAAGAGCACAGCCTCTCCTGTGGTGACATCTTATTTGAGGACAGCGCATTATCAAAATTAGATTCCTGCCACCTTTTAGAGTATAACTTGTGCCATTGTGTAAGGGTCACATTTGGGGATGGTTTATTCAGAGGCACCCACTTTGTAGACCAGAGACCTCTAAACACCTCTCCTTGCCACTCCCATGGCAGCCCAGTGGGGCTCTTGGGAGACTTGGTGATGCAGCATACCATAGTTTTCATCCCTTTAGTAAGCTGTGTGTCCTTGGTTAAATGTCTTAACTTCTCTGGTCCCTGGTTTCCTCATTTGAAAAATTGGGAAAGTGATATGAGGTTGTCATGAGAATAAAGATGGACAAAGCATGTAGAACATCTGATACATTCTAAGGGACTACTTGTACATAGCTACTATTGTCTGCACGTCTGCAAAGAACTACTGGCAAAGACTCTGGGCTCACTGGACTTGAGTTCAAACCCAGGTTTTTGTTCTGTTCTGTTCTGTTTTGTTTTCTAATTAGCCATGAGGTCGTGGCTTGGTTAGTTCATCTTTCTTGGTCTTAGTTTTCCCACTCTTTACGTGAAGATTATACCTTACCCCACAGGGAAGTGGTGAAGCGTCAAGGAGACAAAGCACGTACAGTATCTGATACACAGTAAGTGTTCAATAATTAATGCTTTCATTATTGGGTGAAAGGTAGGGACTATAGCTTTCCTCTCTATCTGCGGTATCTAGCGAGCACCGGCTTGGACAGGTGCTCAGTCAGTTGTTAACAAGCGGGGGAATGCATGAGGGACTGGATCTTGAGTGGGTCGGTGTTCTTGAACCCCTAATCAGGCACCACATCTGCTGGGCCTGGCGTGTTGAAACTCGGTGCCATTCCAAGCCCTTTCTCTTGGAGCCCCATTCATCAATCCTGACTTCTGCGTGCCGGCAGAGCGAGTGATGCATCGCCCAACCCCTTATCACGCGTAGGAAGCCCGCTCTCCAGACCCCCTCTCATGTAAATGCAACCAGAACCCCATTCATCAAGGGGACACCGAGTCTTCCTGGTAAACTGAACTGCCTAATGCACAGAGAACATGAGTTCCCTCCGCAGCATACAGAGCAGCCTAAGCAAGGCGCCCATTGGGGCGGATGTTGGGTTTGGCTGCTGACATTCAGGAGATAAAACTCCTGCATGTCACAGTGTGATTGTCTCTGACACAGGTTTCCAGACGAGGGCAAGGATGAGAAAATGGAGGAGAGCAGGAGCTTTGCAGTTAGAGAGGTGCAGCCAGCTCCCATCCACTCCTTCCAGTGTGCTCTTGGAAATGCCACACACCCTCTGTGAGCCTCAGATTCCATCTCTGCCTCACGGGAGCGGCAATACCAGACTCTCAGTGTGGCGGTGAAAACCCCTTTTGGGGGCCTCTGCAGTCACCCTGTAATACGGCTGCTATGCAGTGTGCCCAGGTAATGAGCACTCCACCAGGGTTTTTTAGGGAGACATTGAGGGTAGCTTTGGTCATGCTCAGAGTACACATTAAAGGCACATTCCAGGAGACCCTCACTGAGGTCCTGCCTGGAATCAGAGATCATGCCCTCAGGGAAGGTTGCCTGGGTATAATGCATGAACAGGCATACTTTTCTTCATTCATTCTTTCAGTGAACAAACCGAGTTACAAACTATAGGCCACCCTGGGGGGAAAGACATGAATACAATAGCCCCTGCTCTTAGGGCTGGAGTTCTTGTAAAATGTGTCAGCAGGATGAGTGCGGTGATAGAGGGAAGTACAAGGACTGGGTGGGGTGGGGGCCTGGCCCAGCCTACGGGGTCCTCTATCCCAGGAAGCAGGACTGGGTGGGTGGTGATGTTTTTCTATATGGAGATGCAGATTTTATACTTGGTCTCTTTGTTTTCAAGAAGTTTTGACCTTTGCAGTTTTGCAGCCTAATTCAAAGCCATGTTTGCATCCTGGGTTTAATTGAGTTCAGCACTGATGGTCTTTTAAGCCACAGTTCTCCATTCTCCACTCTTAGTTTTGCTTCTCTTTGATATGATGGCCTGAGTTCACCCCCATGGATGTACTTCGATACCATCACCACCCAGAAGAGCACATCAGGGACAAGCTTTCTGGGCCCTTATAGACTGAAGGTAACCTTTTCCCTGCCTTGAAGGATGGACGTCATGGCTGCTGTTCCTGCTTTGAGTCACAACCACTGTATCCCTCACAACTTGATAGATCTGTGACTGGCAGATAGTGTCTCCGAGGAAAAGTCTGAGGGCACTCTGACTCTATTTGTCTGCCAGCAAAGCCGTTTTGTCATTTTTGCTTGGGTACTTATTAGACCATGTTTTGTCCTTTCATATCCAAATTTTTGCAGGTTACTAAGAGTGAGTTTCTCCAGGGTTTTTTGTTTTTTAATGCAGTGATCCTCTTAGGTCATTTTTTTCCCCCACTCAGCAAATTTCTTCTTTTATATCTTTATTTGTGGCTTCTACAGAGTATGCTCTGTACTGGTATTTTCTTCTGGAATATAAGTTATGTGTATGTTTGATGATTGCAGTCATTTGTATTTATCATTTTCTGTATCGTGACTTTTACCTTTTTTGTCCTTTTCTTCTGTATCCCGAAGAGAGGTTGTCAAGTTTGTGCTTCACATCTAGAACGTCCATAGCCCCTTAGAGGCAATAAGCAGACAGTTTTAGCCTGACATTAACAACTTCCAGTGTGATCCTGCTTCTGTCTGTAGATAGTGGAAGGATGGGATGAGGTTAGATGGGCAAGTAATGGCTGGATGGTGAGAGGTCTTATGCCTTGTTGGTAATGGGGAGCCAGTCAAGGCTTTTGTGCAGGGCATGGCTCAGGCAGTTCTATGTTTTAGGAAGCTCACTGTGGCATTTGTGTCTAGGAGGGGAGCCTAGAAGGAAAGAGACAGGGGTAGGAACACAAACACAGAGAAGGCCCTAAAAATTGCCCTACAGTTGACCAGTGTCTTGTCTGAACTGAATGGCAATGGGGAATTAATGTAGACACAGGCAGCGATGTTAAAAACATTGAGGACTAAATAGATCATTGCAGCTATACTTGTGTGTGATTTAAAAGCAGGTGATACAACACCCCCAAAGTAATAAGCTTCTCTGAGAGATGAATTAGGATTCAGTCTGGCAATTACATTAAGGTTTCTGATAGATAGCTCACATGGAGTGCTGCAATTATGATACATATCGCTATTCTGCATGGCGGGCTCACATAACTCATCATGTTGGCTGAAGTTTAACAGGAGGAAAGAATGTAAAAGACTCCTCACTTTGAGGGGAAATGCGTTCCTCTGATTTCTATGATTTTTACCGACAGCACTTAAATAATTGATTCTTTTTTCTATGTTTGAAGGTGAATAATAAATAGATCCATATTTTCTTCTTATTTTTTCAAGCTAATACAGGTAACCTCACTTAGAATGCATAAATCTTCTAAAAATACTTTGTAAACCAACTTTGTCTCCCCATAGAGGAAGAGAAAATAATTCTCCTGTGCCTTTGAAATGTAGAGGAGAGAAAGTATGGGATGGGAGCAAACGCTGGGACTGTGGGCTTTGTGGGACCCAATTTCCGGTCCTTGTTCTAGCACTTGCTAGGTGTGGAAAGTTATTTAGGGCTCCTGAAATTCAGTTTCCTGGCTGAAGTTGAGCACAGTAGGACATCATGAGGATTATACCAGATGACACGTGACAGTGTCATGCAAAGTAGGTGATTCAGAGAAGTGAGTTTTTTTAATATTTTAATATGTCTTAAAGTTGAAAAGCATTGTTGATAGCAAAAGCCATCTAAAAAACTCTTATAAGAGCAACACAACTAATATCCACAGTTAGAGAATAGTCACTCCCTTGGAATTGTGTCTGTGTTGTTGTGGGTGGCCAAGCCGTCCCCTTTAGTCCACCCCAGGGATGTCCCAGAGGGAAGATACTCCATTGAAAGGTGTGTTCTTTGGAAAGTGACATATTTTTGTCATTTTACAGGATTTCTAAATGTCAAGATGGGGTACATTTTTAAAATGTTTGCTTTGTGGGGCAGGCATCTATCTGCTGACTTTGAAATCACACAGAGGCCTGATTCTGCAGTGGAATCACAAAGTCCTGATCCATGCCTAGGCTATTTGCATCTACAGCCAAGGTGTCTCCAGACAGACCTGGAGGCAGCTAACACTTGGTCAACCAATACCCAAGGACTGGGGTAGAAGCATGCCTGAGAAAGGCCCAGGTCACTCCTACACCATCTGACGGCTTGACGCCTGGAGAGTGGCAAGGGTGTGGCAGCCAGGAGCCTGCCTTCATCACCAGGTTTGATGCTGTCACTAGGAGGCTAACCACATTATACGGTACTGAGCAAGCTTGGGACGTGGGAATACAGGTGCCCATGTAGGGCATTCAGCACGGCAACGAAAATCTTGGGCATTTCTTGGCAGATGAGAGCATAGTGTCTGTCCTTGCAAGAATATTCACAGCCCACCATGGAGGCAGCAGTATACATCTGACTACAATTTGGACCTTGAGAAGTCAAAGCTTTGATGGGATATTTCTGTTCCCCACCACCCCACCCCATCCCCGCCGCCCCCAACCCATGACCTTTGGGTAACTGGTTGCAGTTAGAGTGACATGAGCAACTGACTTGGAATCAAAGATCTCACCTGGCCTGGAGCCCCATCTCCGAGGGGCTTGCCGATGGTGTCTCCAGGAGATAACGTCACTGCCTCTGAGTCATTGTTTCCTTCATTTATCAAATATTGGTAAGCACTGAAGATGCTTTTATTTTTCCTTCTTGCTTATATGCTTATACTCTGAACTGGGTATTCCCCATCTGGACATGGAAGAAGTCGTTCCGCTGGAATTGTACAGTGCTCTGCAGCCTGAGTCTGTCTCCTGCTCAGATGGCTGTCTGCTGTCTTGATGATATCAGACAGGGCAGCTCTTCTCCATGAGACAGGACTGTCTTAGCCCCCACACCAGTCAACTGGCTTCTTGGGAGGAGCAGCCATGCAGAGGGCTCATGAGGCCATCCAAATGGTCTGGACACTCTCCTTGAAATAATGTTTCCATAGAAACATGGCCTGTGCTAACACTGGAAAGCTTGGGGTTTTAATCAGGCCTCTTCGGGCAGAGGGAATTATTATCACTTGGGCTTCAGCTTAGGAGAAGATAGTTTGACCCTTGCTGAGTATTGCCTTTACATATTTCTCCCAGTACAGCACAGGGGCCACCAGACAACAGCTTGTGCAATGCAGATCATCAGTGCGGAGCTGGGCTGGGTGGGGCATAGGGAGAAGCTGTCATTTAGTACCTGAGATTCATGTGCTGCCATTCCAGTAATCCATCAGGGAACATCACATTCATCAAACGCTCCAAAATACATGCAGCAAACCCCTCGATGATGGCTTGTGAAGAATTCCCCAAGCTGGGTTGTAAAAAGAAGGTTGAGAAGTGCATATAAGAATATTTCAGAATGGAGAACGCATGGAGTTTCTTTCCCCAGGATGTGTTTGTTTTGCAAAGAAAAATGGGTTCAAGAAAGGTTTAGACAGCTTTTCCAAGAGGGTGTTCCACATAGTATCTATAGTCCAAGGTTATACCTTTTAAAGGATTAGCTATATTGGGGATATACTGGGTATCATGGTCACTTCTGAGATTTATACAGTGCCTATTTACACATAAAAGACTGAGACCTTTGGTAAAGATGCCTGTTTAATTTTGTTTCATTAGTATTTCCCAAACTTATTAATTCTAGAGCTGTTTGATGTCCCTAATTGCATCCCATCCTTCTTTGTTGGCACACACTTGGGAAACTCTGGACAGTTTCCATCACACTTTTCCTCCATGTGATCCTTGTGGCCAGCCTCAAAGGTAGGATCTGGGCTGAGTGGAGAATGAGGTTGACCCAATGTGTCCCTTCTGAAGTGTTTTTATTCTCATGCTCTTTACACATGAACTAGTTTGGCTGGGAGAAACTCATGAACACCCAAGCTTCTAGAAATATTGAATAAAAGCATCTGAAGGGGGCACATGGGAGCAGATATCGTGGGACCATACGGCCAGCCTGTGTCATTGCCTTATCATACACTGAGAGCAGAACCATAGCAGAACACATGATCACGCATGGCGCAAACACATTTGGCTTTTTGACAAATGGAGATGTTAATCCGGTGGTGCTGCCTATGACACTGAAGTTGGAGTCTATGTCTCAACCTGTTTTTGATAGCTAAAGCCAGCTTATAAAAGAATGACCTGTGTTGTACGGCTGTCTTCCTGTCCAGGACCACCTCCATTTTAGAAATGTGACTTAAACCCAAATCTCTAAAATCTTATAGCCCCAAACTAAATTATATTCTGCAGTTCACCTTGAGAGCACTGGTGAACGCAGCCCTATGCTTAGGAGATTTAGGTTTCTATCTTGGAGCATTAATATGAGTAAGTCATTATTTATCTTGGACTTAAGAAGATTTGAAGGTTTTAGATTCAGGAAGGCAGAGTGAGGGTCACTGTCATTTTTAATGAGCAGTTTCTTTAGAGCTTATGAAGTACAGTGAGGCTCACTATGCCTGTCAGCCACAGCTTCCTAGAAATGATTTGGATGTATAACAGCGCTCTAGTAATTAAAAATATATATCCCTTTGAGTCCTCAAGCCCCCGTAGGATCTTGGTTTCCTCTTGAAAACAGTCACATCTCCCTACCCAGCCCCCTTCGATTCTTGCTGCATTTGTAGTTGGCACTGAAGTGGTGTGGCAGTAAGGGAACAGGCTTTGGAATCAGTCAGATTTAACTCCACAACTTAGTAGCCGGGCCTTAGAGAAATTACTCAACCTTTCCAAACCTCAGGATCACATGTGTAAAAGCAGGGCAATGGTATTTATCTTCTGGAAATTGCTTCTGGAATTAAGTAAGATGACAGTACCTTGTCTTGTCAGTGGGATGCATGATACTCAATATACAATAGTTTTGTTGCTACTGTCATTATTTGGTCTGTGGCCTCCGCCCCTGACTTCAGCCCAGGTGGAGGCTTGACCACATGTGCCAAGATTTAGGCTAGCTACAGGGATGCGTTGGTTTATTCTGAAGAGGAAACCATTGAGGAGGGCTAGCTCTGTAATCAGGGGCAAGAAGAAATCCATCTTCCTCCTGTCCCTGCCCCAGCAGAGGCTCAGGAGCCCAGTACTATGAAATCGCTTGGGCAAGGAGCTGAAGACCTTTGCAGATACGAACCTGGGTGGAGCTTCAAGCAGTACATTTGTTCTTTGCTGTGTTTCATTGTACATACTGTTTCTCTGCTTGCTTAGATAGTTCCCACCATCCCCAGCCTCCCAGCCTGCACCATTCTTATACATCCTCCTGAGAAAAGCTCAAGGGTACCTCTTCTCTTCATGAAGCCTTCTCGGACCACAGTCTAGGTTAGTTGTCCCTTCTCCGGAACCCACATTCCCTTCCTGCACTTCCTTCCCTCTAGTTTAGCACCCACTACTCAGTGTCCTCTGACTGGACACATCTTCCTCCTAGACCAAAAGCTCTTGATGTGGAGATTCTATCTAGTCCAGGGACTGCAATGTGTTAGGGACAATACCAATGTGATTTGAATGTGTGTGGCTTAGCCTACTTGCAGATCACAAAGAGATATAATAATGGTAGCTGTTATCATGACTGTGCTAACATTTACATAAAGCTTTGCAGTTTACAGAGCACTCCTTCAGTCTTTCCTCACCGAATTCTCACCCTGCCCCAGGAGGCAGACAACATCTGTAGAGCAGGCTCTGTTTCCCTGTCCCCTGTCCTGCAGATGGGGAATCACTAGAGGACTAATTGTGTGGGCTGTGCTCTGTCCGAGTTGGCATTCAAATCCAGGTCCATGTGGTTCCAAATCCTTTTGCTTTCTCTATTACCGTCATTTGTTTGTTAATTTCCTTACTTCACGGAAGTCCTAAGGAAAGGACACATGCGCAAACATACAACACACACATGTGCACACACAAAGACCAGTGGCCGGCACAGCAAGCAAGGGGCTCTTCAGTAAGGAATCCCCTAGTCCGGAGCCCTCCTTCCCCTGAATTACTTACCTTGGCTAATTTCCTGAGACCTGGCATTTCTCCATGGGGACAAAAGTCTGAGATCATACAGTAGAGCTTGGGTAACAAATATTGCATCTACCCAAAATGGCAATAGTAAATTTCTCCTGAGACCCATGTTGCTTGAAGGGAGGACACAGTAACATGTACAGGAACAGGGACAGGGAGGAGGAAATAAGCTTTGCTGCCCATACAGTGCTGCTTGTCATGGGGCCTTTGCTGTGTTAGACCACCTGTCTGGGCCTGTCCAGGGAAGTGGGAACCCCATGCAGCCACCAGGCTAGTGGTCAGGGAGGAGAATCCTTCTTGGGTCAGAGTCACCTGAGGTATACCTTCCAAATGCCCTGAGACAGCATGGCTGGGGGATACACTGTGATCAAGGCTGAATGAAGCCAGGCAGACATAGGAACCTCAGTTTGAACCTCAAATCTCGAGGACAAATTCACCAAGTGAGGCATTGGGAGACATATCAACACCTATCCTGAACCTGGTGGGCCCTGGAAACTCATGGACCCTTGTACTGAGTGGTTTTCTCTCTGAGCCAATTATATCTGTGGGTGATCCTCTGTTCTTACCAAGGTCAATGTGGCTGTCTGCGGTCCTTCTAGGTCAGTGTGGACGTCTGCGGTCCTTCTCTGCTCCTGGTTCAGCCAGGCTTTGGAGGAAAAGTAGAGGAATATGAAAAATTAGAAGTAATAGATGTACCTCTTTCTGGTGCTGAGTTACTTTGTTATGATAGCTCCAAATCAAAGAGCTCCGTTTGGAGAGGCCATGTTAGCATTTTCTCATGTCCTCTCTCCCAGAAGGGCAGAATGGGATAGTGGAAAGGGAGCTATATTTAGAACAAAAAAGATGTAGATCCAATTCCAGCTCCATCATTTACTATTAGTTTGATATTGGGCAAGTCAATTATGTTTCTGCCCTTGGGTTTCTCTTTGTAGAATGTGAAGAATCATACTTATCTGGCAGTGTGGATGCTGAGGATTAGGGATGATGTCATGGGCCTGCAACATAGTAGGTACTTAGTATTGGGCAAAAGGACAGAGAAGCACTCACAACATGCACACTCTTGTAGAAACCCACGGCCAGGGGGCATGTCTCAGCTCAGTTCTGACCCCCCTAAAACTCAGGCAAGCTACTGAACACATCTCAGAATCTCCCAGGGGCAGTTTGGGGTTTTTCTTCCCACAAAGTAGAAGAATAACATTTGCCCTTCCTTTCTCCAAACGTTTTTGTAAAGCCTAAGTGAATTTCAACTCATGAGCTGGCTTTCTGCCTCTTTACTGAGAATGACTGAATCTGTGACCTGGTGAGGGGACCAAAAGGATGAGGGTAGGGATGAAGAAGACACGGGCATGCTTCTGCTTCCTGCCTGACTGTGGACTGTCCACCTGGGTCAGGGGACAGCCGCACATTGGAATCACCTGGGGAGCTTTGACAAGTGCTTGTGTTGGGGTCTCACCCCCTCCCAGAGGTGCTGATGTGATCTATTGGTCTGGCACGCAGTGTGGGTATCTGGAGTTTTCAAAATTCCCCAGGTGATTGTCACATGTGGCCAGGGCTGAAAACCCACTGCTCCTGGTGGTAGCCCATATTTAACTGGCTCTGACTCTATCAGCACATATTGAGTGCCTGCTTTTAAGGCAAGTTCATTACTCTCTGTAATAGCAACCACTCACATCCTTACTGGATTAGATTGAAGTGGACGTTTTCTTAGCTCACGTTTAAGTCAGTGTAACCACACTCTCCTCCTGCACCCAGTGACTTGTCCCTCATGATCATGGTTCTATCATGACTGGTCTGGCCACTGGCCACTTCTTCAGCTCTGGATCTGAAAGCTGGGTAGAGATGAAGGCCATTCCTTCATCTCTGGCTGGGGACAGACTGACATTTATTGAGTGTCTACAAAGATTCTTAAACCTTTTGGTGCATTAGAATCACCCAGAGGCCTTGTTAAAACACAGACCACTAGGCAGGATCCTCGGGTTTTTGATTCAGTGGGTTGGAGGTTGGGTGGAGAATTTGCATTTCTAACAAGTTCCCAGGTGATGCTGATGCTGCTGGTCCAGGGACCACAGTTTGAGAACCCCTAGTGTAGGCAGCCTAGGTCCTTTTATTATATATCTCTGATTTCCCAAAACTACTTGAGTAGGCATGACAACCTTCATCTCCAAGAACTAAGTAACTTGCTAAGGGGCACAGCTTTTAAGAGGCAGAGTCAGTACCTGAACTCAGGACCATGTCCCAAATCTGTCCCTCTCCACATACCACTGTGCCTCTTCACAGGTCAGCATTGGTTCCTGCAAGGATCTCAGGCATGTCCCAGGCACCAGAGAAATGACAAAAGACCCCTCCCTAACTCACTTAATGCCTTTTGTGGTCTCCACCAAGGAAGGAAACTCAGCCACCCCAGGCATACACCAAAGCAATAGCAATAGGAGACTGCCAGTGACCCAGGGCCCAGGGGCTCCTGTCCACCCAGCACCTCCTGTGGGGTGGAGTCAGCTGGGGCAGAGAGGGCTGTGGGCGGCAAAGGTGAGGAGAGGCTCTTGGAGGAGAAGGAGGTAGAGAGAGACTTGAAGGACATGGCATTCTAGGTTCTACGTCTGTTCCTATTGTGGTCACGGGGCTAGAGTTGTGCCCAGTCCCAGAAGTGGAGCCGGGTGGTCCCTATCCTGTCGTCCTGCTCAGATGGACCAGGGCACCTCCAGAGCACACCTCTGCATGCAGTGGATGGGGCCTGTGTGTATGGCCCTTGCCTCAGCCTCGCCACCGCCTGAGTCAGAGCCAGTGTCTATGCTTCACCTAACTCCACTGCCACAAAGGACCTTTCCTTGACTCCTGGCAAGGGGTTCCATTGCTTCAGAGCTGTGCTGACCCCAGGAAGAGGTCTTGTCCTGAGTAGTTTCCAGGCTTGTTTCCCTGCTCACTGGAGAAACCAAAAGCTAGAAAGGTAAAAGGAGGTGGGGGCCCCGATTCTAAAGCCCACTTCAGAGCTCTGACATTTTGGACATCTCATACCTTTTCCTCAGATTTACTTGCCTCATTTGTCTGATGAATACAGTCATTTGTGATCTGTACAAGGGGGTAAATAGGTGAAGGGGAGCACATTCTTTAGGAAATCTCAGCATCCAGATGTGTGTTTGCAAAGTCTCACCTTGGCTGGTGTTACCTCCTTTGTGTGGAGACTGAAAGTTGGGCTCGTGGTTTTGCCGTGAATATCATCAGGGCTCACGGAGATAGTTGCTGGGGACAAGGGATGGCCAAGAGAGGGGGTGCCTGAGAGCACAGAGACTGCTCACAGTGGACCCCCAACCTGAGGTGAAGCATGAAGGACCACAGGGCTGTTCAAGCTACCCAAGCTGTGGAGGGCCTCTCCATGAGAAAGCTGCACCCCAGGGTGGGAGGGAGCAGGATGTGGTTGGCAAATGCAGGGGAATTGTGCCAATCCAGGCCCACCTAGCCAAACTCGCACCAGCTGCCAGAGACCCCCTCGGGTTCCATCTCCATAAGTTACAGGAAGTGTTGTACACAACCAAGATAGATACACCTGGATTTCTGGGATCATTTTTCTTATTTTCAAATTCACCTATGTTTACTGGGAAATCTTATTCCGTCTTTGTCTCTGGGCATTTCTGCTCAAGTCATGACTGGTCTAATGCTATTGAGCCCTTGTGTGACCTGGAGAGAAGTCCCAAAGGGCAGGAACAGAAGCCTCTTGATCCTGGCTTAGCGCATTGCCATCTAGGGTAATAAGCACCTTATCGCTTCGGGCCTCAGTTTCCCAGCTGTAAAATGGCAATAATACTTGTCCCAAGTTAGAGGTGTGATGATCCATTTGAGAGGCCATTGGGATGTTGCAGGCAACCTCAAACTCTACAATGTGAGGAGTAGAAGATCAACCTGTACTTGAAAGCACCTTAATTTTGTGCTAATATTGTGACCAATGAGCTCTCGAAGCCCCATTTTCTTATCTGTTTGATGGGGATAACAATACCCTCATTACAACACTGGGCCCTCATTGGGCTGCTATGAATTAAGATTATGTGTGTAAAGCATATAATACGGTGCTTGGCATATAGAATACAAATCTAAAACAACGGCTGCTGTTTGAATGCAGTCACCAGACTGACTATAATGATCACATACATGAATATAGATATTTCCGCCAGGTAAACCCACTTCTTGTGTGGAGTTCCCTTCCCATCTCTTCCACTGCAGTGGTTCTCAGTGCCTCGTTTTAAACCTAGAACCCCCCTTGCTAAGCCTTCCCGGGGCCTTGTTGAAGAGCATTGCCTAGAGCCCATGGTTTACTCTCTGCATCTCACCCCTTTCTGGCGGTTTGGGAAGGACGGGCCTGTGTGCCAGGTGAACCCATTCCCTCTAATGCAGGCTGGGCTCCAGGTGGGAAGCCTGCCTAATCACTAATATAGGAACTTAGGATCCTCTGACAGCAAACTTCCAAATGCTTCTTTGCCTGGAATCTTTGGAGGAAGCGTGCAGAACAACATGTTAGGAGTTCAGCTTTGCTAACCGGTGAAGGCACGCCGAGGGTGCTGTGCTAATTAGCATGCTGTCTCCCTCCCCAAGTGCCTTTGTGCTGTCTGTCAGCTTCTGCTTGGTAGATACTAAACACTGTTAAGGCAAATGATATGATGACTGACAACTTAATAGATGTCTTCTTGAGCTGAACGTGCTCCCCAGCGCTCCAGCCAGATAAAATTAACTGAAGCCTTTAAGACCATCCTTTTTCAGGCTGAGGCTTGGGAGAATGAGGTACTTGCAAGAGCCCCCCTACTCGAATGAAAGGCACGGAACTTGGTCCGATTGAAGATTAGGGGATTGGATGTTTGTCAACAGGCTACCAGCTGACTTGCTGGGGAATAGATATTTTCACAGTTATTTCTGATGACAGATAAAAATTATAAGTGGTAGAGACAAATACGATTCTTGTTAATGTTGAGTAGGGCTCCAAATGAGGGCTGACATTAAAAGCAATCCCCTTAGGCGACTGCTCTCTAATTCAGATTACATTGAAAGTACGTACATGTTTTTTTTCCCCTTCTTTTTTAAAAACAGTTGTTTTCAGAGCCCATGAAACCAAAGATACCAAGGCAGTGCAGCTTAAGTTGGCCAGAGTAGGCTCAATGTGCACTTTTTTCTGGAAGTTAGGTGATGCTGGACTTCTCTCTCTCTCTCTCTCACTCTTTTTTTCTTTATTGAGATATAATTTAATACAAACACACACACATACATAAACACACACACATATACCCATGATACCATCACCATAACCAAAGGTCCTAAGTATATTCATTACTTCCAAAATTTTCCTTTGTTCTTTTGTGGCTTTTTTTTTGTAAGAACATTTAACATGAGATCTATCCTCAACATATTTTAAAGTGCACTGTATTGTTAACTATAGATACCATGTTGTACAGGAGATCTCTAGAACTTAATCATCTCGCGTATCAGAAACTTTATACCCATTGAAAAACAATTCCCATTTTCCTCACCACACAGCCCCTGGAAACCAACATTCTGTTCTTTTCTATGAGTTTGACTTATTTCGACACCTCATATAAATGGGATCCTGCAACATTTATCCTTCTGTAACTGGCTTTTCACTTACCATAATGTCCTCTGAGCTCATCCATGGTGTCCTAATGGCAGAATTTCCTTTATGAAAGTTGAGTAATAATGGATAAAGAAGGTGTGATGTATATATGCCCTGGGCTCCACTTTACATCCCAGCTCCATGCTACATTGTGCCTGAAATTCAGGTCATACTAAACCATCTCTTATTATTATTATTCTCAAATTAGTTAACATACAGTGTAGTCTTGGCTTCAGGAGTAGAACCCAGTCATTCATCACTTACACCTAATGCTCAGTGCTCATCCCAACAAGTGCCCTCCTTAATGCCCATCACCCATTTAGCCCATCCCCCAACCACCTCCCCTCCAGCAACCCTCAGTTTGTTCTCTGTCTTTGAGAGTCTCTTATGGTTTGCCTCCCTCTCTGTTTTTATCTTATTTTTTTCACCCAATAGGCTGCACATTCTCCTGCCTCTGAGCCTTTGCACACAGCTCTTCTTTTGCCGGAAACTACATCCCTTTATTTCGGTGCTTGATAGCTCCTTGTCATCTTTGAAGAATCATTTCAACTTACATCTTCTGTGAATAAGGTCCCCACCTCCAGTTGTCCCCCAGGAAGACCATTTGCTGCCCCAGTACGCCTGATGTTCCTTGTCCATTCCTTGGCAATTTTGTCATCTTAAGAGTTGAATTATGGGATATTTCCTTACACTGTGATTTCTTTTAGATGAGAGGATATATTTTTACTAAACCCTCTGTAACCTGCTTCTAGCAGAGCATCTGGCACGTGGTGTCACCTCAGTAAATGTTTATTCAGTGACTTTAGACAGCTATAAATAGGAAGCATGAGTAGGTGGACAGCGCTTGGGCTATGACAGGACAGAGCCTTGATTTCAGATTCCTTCTCTGGCCCACAGGAGTTGAGGAGCCATGGGGAGACCTCACCGTCTCTGTGCCTCCTGATGCACATGTGGGAGACAGTGATTCCTAAACACATAGGGTTTCTAAGAGAAATAAATGGCATGAATCAGTTGCTCTGTGCAGCACATATGGGCTGTGTAAAGCATTTGCTGGAAAGATCATAGCTTCTCAAGGCAGTTCTCAGAGAGAAGCTCTCCAAATGGTTCCAGAAAGGCTGAATCATTGGAATAAGTGCATAGGCTCCCAAGGGGTTACTTAGAAGCAATCTCTCCCAACTGTTTGAGAGGACGTTGGTATGTATGGGGAAATGCAGCTTTGCTTCCTACTACCTAGGCTTATGCTCAAACAGCACCTTGCCCAGGGCTGCCCCAGCCCCAGCCCCAGCCCCAGCCCCAGCCCCAGGGCCCTGGTGGCAAATTCTAACATATTTCCAGCTTTGTCTGCATGTTCTGATCAACCCTTTGCAGTTTAACAAGCTCCAGGCAAGTTTCCAACACTTCTTCTAAGCACAGGAAGGTTTCTTGGGTTCAAAGACTATCATTCCTGGAGCTGGCAGAAAGATCTTTCTGACACATTCCACCCATGTGGGGCAGATGGTGTTACAGAACCTTCTGCCTGATGAGAATCATTGCCTGTGATTGAGATTGCCCACCTCTCGTGATGGCCTGCCATTTCAAAAATGCTTTTCCATAAGAAGCCTGTTTTGGTTCTGGGAGTTCGTTTGAGGCACTTGGACATGTAGCACCAAAATGTTTGGATCCATAGTGCAGACCTGGGAAGACCTTTTCCCAGGATCCCCTGAGCCCACCTGTCACTGCCTGGTGAGGTATATTCCCCATACTCCCTACTGGTTTAGAAAGTCTGTTGATAAATATATACAAAGGGGCACAGAATCCATTACAGAAATGAGAATAAACAAAACTGGAGACAAGTGGAATTTAATAAGTTCAGTTAAGCATATAATAAGTTACAATAGCTGGGATGCCCTGAAGTTGCTGAACACACAATAAGGGAGGAGGAATTTAACTGTAGTTAAAATGCAGTGTGCAAAGCAGGTTGTTTTTATTAGGAAAAGGATATTATACAAATAGAAAAAGCTCAGCAAAGCTTTCTTAGGGTGTCTATGAAAAGCAGGAGGGCTAGTTCAGATGAGGCCAGAGAGTGAGCAGTGCCTGGGGAAGGGAACTGAAGGGGTTTCACGGAGGAGGCAGTGCTGTGCAGACCAACAGGGAACACCTCACCTCCTCCAAGGCTCCTTGAGGTTTTGCTAAATAAAGCAGGTAGGTAATTCAGACGAAGTTCAATGGAAGGAAAAGATAACTAGAAAGAAATTGTGTTGCACCTACAAAGTAGCACAAGTAATATAGTAAACATATTACTAGCAACACACAGAAGAAAAGATCTTAATCCAAAAGAGTAACAGCCCTGGGAATAGAGTTTTCATGTGCTAGAATGGAACAACGAGGGAGACCTTGCTGGGCCTTTGGAATATTTAAGTCGGTGTAGAACCTGAGACCAACCACAATGATGTCATCCTCTCCTTCCTCCTGCACCACCTCCTTCCAGCCCTCCAGCAGTGCCTCCTGAGAATGCAGCCCTGTTTGCAGAACACATCCTCAGTCATCTGTGCATTTATTCATCAACGTTATTTAGTACTCTGGGTGACAGGCTCTATTGCAGGTGCTGGGTATACAGAGACAAAGTACGCATCTGACACTGTGAAAGGAACTTGTTGACTCTCAATCTGTTGAGTGAATTAATTGAATGAGCGAATGAAAGCTTGAGTGAATGGGTGAGCCTATTTGGTTATTACCCTTCCCTCATAGAGGCCGCAGTCTAATAGATGGAAACAACAAGTACAACCAGACTTCTTCCATGTATTCATATAGGAGTCTGTACAGGACCCAGTAGTCCCCTGGGGAGTGGGCCACTCACCATAAAAAGCCAAGGAGAACATCCCATAGAGGGAGGGAGGCATCCTGAGGCCAAGCCTTCCAAGATGACCTTCCTATCTTGTGGCCACCTTGGTCCTTGCCTGTAGTCCCAAACATAGGCACATCCTTGAGGGAATCCTTGATACCTGGAATGGTTCAGCTTTTCTACTGGACCCTTGGCCCAACTGCTTGCACACTCTGTCCTTTGCCCACTGATTCTGGCCATTCCAGGGTGACATCTGATCCAGCCTGTGGCCAAAGATCCAGCCCTGGTGCCAGCTCCAAAGTCTACCCATGTGATTGACCCACACTCCCCATAGCTGTGATAAGGTCCCTGCAACATGGCAAGCAGGTAGCCCGGTCACTTTAAAATCATCCTGTGCTGGGGAAGCAAATGAAGGTCATTCCAGAGTCATTCGGCACTTATTAAGAGGATCATGGTAAAAGCAAACAGTTGTGTGGGAAAGGACAGGATCAGAGCAGGGGTACAGGGTCTATCACACTGTTTGTGAGCTGCTTCTTGCCACCCACTGTGGCCCCTGGGCTACCTCTGAGGGACCTGGGGCTGCCTAGAACCTTGTGAGGACCACAGAAAGTCCTCCTCTTCCAGCTGGTCACAGGGTGAGGAAGGTAAAGACAGGATTGTTGTCACAGAGCCCTAAGGAGAGCTCAGGGAGTTCACTTAGCTGGTGAGATGGAGGTGGCCTTCTGCTTTTTTCCTAAAGCCTTTAGTTGCTAATGACTTTGAGTGGGATTTGTTCAAGTGATTCTTTGTGTTCAACCTTTTTTTGTTCACAGTCATTACTCACTATGTTTCGTTTGGATATTTGAGACAGCCCAGCGTGGCATATTTCCCATCATGGTACTTTATAAATGTTCATGCTGATTAGAACTTTTATTTTTCATAATGACCCACGAATGTAATGATAATGCAAGTAATAGTCCATATCTAATGGCTTCTTGTCCAAGGGCTAAGGGAATTTATTTAATGTATTTAGTGCCAAACTCCTAAAAGAAAACTATTTAAGCTGTTGCATTCACTTATGCTTTTTTATGAATCTCTACATAATAAAAAGGAATGGCTTATCTCGAAAACTGGGAGAAAAGGAAGTTCGGGTCACTTGTGGTGACATTTTTGGATTATCTGCATACTCTCTCGTCATCACAGAGCAGCTAAGAAGCTGAAGGTACTAGGCCAATGACAGGACTAGGACACTCCAAGTGTGAAGCTGGAGGTTTGCAACACCTGGGTCTTTTCCAGATGTGGGGGAACTACACCACTCAGTAGCCCATATGCAGGTCATGGGTATAGCTGGTTGCTGGTAGGCGGGAGCTTATTTGCAGGCATGGGGTGGGGAGCACCTGGAGTGTTACCTTCCAAGCCAGAGAGAGGAGCCTGTTGAGCAATCCCAAAATACTGGAACCTTCTCCTCCCGGAGCATGACTGAAATAAATGGAGAAGCTCTTAAGACTGCCCCACACACCATGAGCCTTTTCTTCTCATCCTGAGCCCTTCACCCGCTTAGTGTCCGCTTCTGGCCATCCCTCGACTCCATCTCTGCTCTCTTGTGCACATTCCCCAAAACCTGCTCTCAGTAATGTCCTGAGGGTGAATAAGTGTAGCTCATGGGTCCGCTCTCGCTGGGGTGCTGGCACAATAAACATGAGCTTTAATGGTGCAGTGAGAAACTTTGGGTGCAGGAAAATGGATTTCAGACTGAGAAAGAGTGGCCCGAGGAAATTTTGTGTCACTGAAGTCATCCTGAGGATAGGGATTCCACTTCACCCTGAGTAGGGTTGCCAGATACAATATGAGGCACAGGGTTAATTTGAATGTCAGCTAAATAATAAATGACTTTTTAGTAGGAGCACATCCCAAATATTGTATGGGCGTACTTAATATTAGAACAATCATTGATTGTCTATTTGAGCAACCAGTTTAACTGGGTATCCTGTATTTTTATTTGTTAAGTTAGAAAACCTCGGGGCGCCTGGGTGGCGCAGTCGGTTAAGCGTCCGACTTCAGCCAGGTCACGATCTCGCGGTCTGTGAGTTCGAGCCCCGCGTCAGGCTCTGGGCTGATGGCTCGGAGCCTGGAGCCTGTTTCCGATTCTGTGTCTCCCTCTCTCTCTGCCCCTCCCCCGTTCATGCTCTGTCTCTCTCTGTCCCAAAAATAAATAAAAAAAAAAAAAAGAAAACCTCATCCATGAGACCTAGCCTTGGTGCCATCTCCTTAATGTGGCCGAGGATGAGGCACTGTGCCAGTAACAAAGTGGGTACAGGCGAATGGATACACATGGTGGCACCCTCCTTCACCCCCAGACTGACCTGAGCATACTGCTTCCACCTTTTGATCTCCCGGTTATTTTCGTGAAGAGCAGGTACTCATGGTCTACTGTGTGTTCAGGCTATGGTAGGTGAGGGCACACGGTTAAACCCTTACCCACTTACTTGGAAGGAATTAACATTAACAGTGACACAAGCAGAAGCTGTGAAACCAGAACTGAGTTCAAATCCAGCTGTGCAGCTTTGGGCACATGATACTCTCTCCATGCCTCATTTTCTCGTCTGTAAAATGGAGATGATATCTACATCTTGGGTCCTCGTAAGTTTTCAAAGGGAAACTTTGAAAGCGGCTGTGTGTCAATCCTGCAATGTGCCACCTAAACGCCCCTTCAATAAAGTACCAGTTGCCCCAGCTGCTGGGAGAATTCTTGGCAGAAACAGCTTTCAGCTGTCAGCTCCTTCAGCCTTGCTGCGGCTGCAGGGGGGCACATTGCCCAAAGTTAACCCCCTTCCTGAGGGCACCCCATCCAGGGACTGATGAATTCAAGGGTGTAAAGGCTCATCCATCTGAGACCAACCGAGGACAACTTGGAAAGAGCCTTTCAAACTCTAGAGCATCACAGCTTCCCTTTCTCCACTGCCCTTCCTGCATCCTCTTCTCTTCTATGGCTGTTGATAGCAAGGGCGCTCCTAAAGAAACATCCTATATACTACACCGTCTTAGAGTCTGCTTCCTAGGAAATCCAACTTGTGACAACATGGTATGATTCAGCCCTAGCATAGAGTATAGGGGCTGAACCCATAGACAGCTTTAATGACAACAACAAAAGAATGGCAACAGTAGGGTCAAGCATACAATACTGATCTAGTTTTATTTACGCAGCATCTCCTGCTCCTTCTTAAAAAGGGCCTCCTTCCTGGTGGTGATGTCGCTGACATAAGATTGTGATGAATGCAAGGCCTGTGTCTGCCCCTGTGCCTCTCTTGGTGGTAGACACGGGCCTGGAGACACAGCACATGCTCAATAAGTGCTTGGGCAACATTTACCAGCTTGGTCTCAGAAGATCAGATGGAGATCAAATTCAGGAGAATTTGCCTATCAGCGTGTGCAGAAGAGACCTGTGAGTGGCTGCCGCTGAAAATAAGGGGCTTGGGGATACTCTTGGCCCATAAAATAAGGTCGTGTAGGAAGAGGCCCTAGAAAATGGTGGGTGAGAAGTGTAAAGCAGGGCTGGAGAGAGAGCAAGGCAAACCCAGGAAACGTAAGGTGTCAGAGGAGACGAGGCAATAAGTGGGGGCCAAAGGCAAGTGGAATTATGAAGTGAAAAGCCTGTGTGCCAGGCTGAGTGTGATCTTTATATCCAGGGTGATGGGGGCTGCTGGAAGGAGGGGAACAGGTGTGGTCCAAATTGTGTTGTAGAGGCTACTCTGCCTGCAGCAGCGAGGATGCCTTGGAGGGTGCAATATGAGAGATGATTGGAGGCAATTGCCACAAACACTTCCACGGGCAGTGACGGGGGGCGGGGCTTGGCCTGGGCAGTGGGCATGGAAAGCAGAAACCCAAGAGACATTTATAGGAGGGATGATATGTAGACAAGGTAAAGGACAGATTAACAGATGGGAGAGGGAGGAGTTGAGGTGGATATCTAGGTTTGGATCTTTCCTCATCTCTTTGCCTACCTAGCTCATCATGCAAGACCTGGCTGAGGTCCAGCCCCACCTCCTGAATGCCTGCAAAAGTAGGTTCATTATTGACTTCCTCTTCCTCTGAAGTTGCTGCAAAACTGTATCTGAGCTCTCCAGTTACACAGTTAGAATTCCGAATCCTCTTTTCAATTTCTTACGTTGTTGGGAGCTTCTCCGAGCATGAAGCCATCCTCTGTCTCCCCATCACACACACTAATTCTATACTTCTTTGTTCAGTGGACCACACTTGGGTCTCTCTCAGAGTCTCTTCCCATGCTGTTCTCTCTTCTGGAATGTCCTTCCATCTCTCTCAGCTTTCAGGTCTTAGTTTACCTATGTCACTTTAAAAAAAAAATTTTAATGTTTATTTATTATTAAGAGACAGAGACAGAGCATGAGTGGAGGAGGGGCAGAGAGAGAGAGAAAGACACAGAATCTGAAACAGACTCCAGGCTCTGAGCTGTCAGCATAGAGCCTGATTCAGGGCTCCAACTCACAGACCATGAGATCACGACCTGAGCTGAAGTCGGACGCTTAACCGACTGAGCCACCCAGGCGCCCCCCCTATGTCACTTTTGAATGGTGGTCCCTCCCAGCACTCCCACATAGGTCACTTCCCTCTGACATATATCCTCATAACATCTTATACTTTTTTTTTAGCATTTACCCAAATTACTAGTGTAATTACGTAGTGCTGTATCTCCAACACCTAGCCTAGCCCCTCCCCACTTATCATAGTTACTCATTAAGTAAATATTTCTTAAGTGAAATTGTTTCTTGTGCACTACACTGTGTACATGGGCAGTGGGAATTCACATTCCATTAGCCTGGTCTTATTTGTGGGTGGAAGCCATTTTGCAAGTTACTTTCTGTGAGATGAAGCTACTGCCTCCCTCTCCCCCAACGCCCTTGAGTAAGCAGCCCCCATTTCATACAGGTTTGCTTTATAGCTAATTCCCTTCCCTTATGCTTTAGGAAATCCCATTTTCTCCCATTCCTTACTCAGTCAAGTTGGACATAATCCACATCTCCAAGACATAAATGCTTCATGAATCCGAGAGATACCTCTGGAGAGCCTGTTATGCACAAGCCCTGGGGACAGGCCCTGAAGCCAAGATTTGTCCCCACATGCACTAACTTCAGCTCAAATGTTCCGAAAGGAGGCCTGAACTACCTGTGACTGGAGCCACATTGGCTGTGGAGCTTGGGTGCCTGCCTGGTTTATGTAGTGTCTCAGAGAGCTTGCTTTGTGAGGATTTTAGAATCGCATGCCAGAACACGGTGTGGGGCTTGTTAAACTCCTGTAGAAGAGAAGATGAGGTTCCAGCTTACACTGTTGAGAGAAAAGGTCCTGGCACCTTGTCCCCTGTATGCTCCTCTCAGCTTCATTTCTGGTCCCTGTTGCTCAGACTGTGTAGACAGAGGCTGTTTCATGAAGACATGGGGGTAGAGGAGCAGGTGCACTCATTGGCACGGTGAATACAGGGTGCTGCCAGGCAGTTAAAAAAAAACAAATCACCCTACATAAAAGCATGGGGATGCTCTGCCTTTGACTGTGTCACTCCTTAGGGCTAGAGTCACCTACCTGTGGTAGGAATTTGTCAAGAGCTCTGGCTTGGAGCTTCAGCATTCTGCCCAGCAGTGGTAAACAGAGAGCTCCCCTCTACAGTGCTGAGGTAGGCTCTGCTAACTGGTCTCCACCAGCTCAGACCATGGATGCTATGGAAAGAGCTATGGGGCCTGAGTGTACCTGTGTGTGTTTGTGGGGCCAGGGGCCAGGGCGGGGCAGGGATGAGATTAACAAATCAAGGCACAGGTAAATCAAATAGACCAATTTCAAAATCATTACCTCACCCCTGAATTCCTTCTTGGAGAGCCTCATCCTTTGGAGGCTAAAAGACATTGAAAGTTCTCAGATTCTCTTTGCTGGAAATGGGAGCCTTGAAATGGAGAGTGTCTGAGCATGATCCATCACTGGTGCCTTGGGGACAATAGGGAGGGAGGAACAGAGGAGAGTGATGGCAGCATGGGAGATGAGAGAAACATCATGGTGGACATGGGGCTTCCCATGTAAAGAAGGGATTTACAAGAAGAAAGGGGCTGGTGTCAGAAAGACATTTTTCTGATCCCACTGATAGTTAGGATGGGTGCTAGTTCATTTACTGACCCAGCACGTATTTACTGGTGCCTTCCATGGGCCAAACACTGTCTCAGCTGTGGAGAAACAGTGATGGACAAAACAGATAAAGCCTCTACTCTCAGGGTTTCTATTCCAAAGGGGGCTGATAGACCATGAAAAAGTCAAGAGTTACAAAGGGTAATTTCAGGTGTGATCATTATAATGCAAAGAATCAAGGTGTGATAGGATGAGTTGGGCGGTGAGAAGATACTTCAGTGAGAAGATATTTTGAGGTCTTCTGGGAGGGTTTATTTGAGGTCTAAGCTGAGGGCTGAATGATGAGAAGGGACTAGTCATCTCATAGTGGGAAAAGCGTTCAGGCAGAGGGAACAGCTAGTATAGATACCTCAAGCTAGGGCTAAGCTTGGTAAATCTGAGGAGCAAAAGGGAAACCACTGTGGCTGGGGCAGAGTGGGTGAGGAAAAGTGGTGGGAGATGAATCAGGAATGGATATTCTAGACTATAGGAAGAAGTTCAAATTTTGTCTTAAGTGTGGTGGGTAGCCTTGAGAGGCTCTAAGCAGAGATGCCCATGGCCTGCTTTATTATCAGATTTGCATTTTGAAATCATCACTCTAGAAACTCTGTGGAAAAAGGATTGTAGGGGACAAGGGTGAAAGCATGGAGGCAAGTTGGAGGGTTCTTTGTGAATTTAATCAAGATATGGTATTGACTGGGGATGGGAGATTGGCAGGTGGGAGAAGAGAAGTCCCACATTCTCTTATGTTGGTATAGAAATGGCAGAACCTACTGATTGGTTAGTGTGGACAAAGAAGGACTGTTGGTTGGTGAAAGGCAGGAATCAAAGTGCCTCCTGGGGTTTTTGCTTGAATAGCAATAATGGTACCATTTTCTGAGGGGAGGAACAGGCCTGGGAGGGAAATCAGAAGTTACCTCCTATTCCCACGTGGCAGCCAGAGGTGAGGGTTTCCTGAACATTTGAATGGGAATGATAAATTATACCTGGTCAGGGACTCATCTTTAAGAAAAGAGCATGCAACTCAGATTCAAAAGCTTAATTCCTTGCTTTCTTCCAAAGCCAGAGGCTGGGTCTAGGGCACCCTGAGTATGCCTAGGAATTCTCTTTGCATTGTGCATTGGAAAACCCTAGAGGATAATAGCTAAATGACCACCATGCAAACATACCTTCAATCTAATTCATTACGCATTTGCTGAGTGCCCATTATCAATGATTCTCACAGTCATGGAATAACTAGTAAGTCAAGGGATTCCAAAATTCTGGGACAGAGGCATGAAGGCTCACTGTACTATGATTATGATCTGTCTCAAAAACAATTTCCAAAATTGTTAGGCCTGAGATATAAGAGTAAGAAGCTGATTTTATATCCTTATCCATGCTTTTTCTTTCTCTTTTCTTAAAACAGATTTAATACCAACCCTCCTGGAGACAATCTTATTTACCTTTGTCTTGTCCTACCTTCTCAGCATAGATACATAGGCTGGATATATAATGTTCTTTGCATTCTGTAGCTCCCCCATTCATTATCCATTACTTCTCCTAGCAGAGAGTTGGCAAATGAGTTTCATCTTATTGATTAGATTTGCTTTTATTGATTTATAGAGTTTGCTAAAAACATTGTGTTGGGAAAGAGTCTGAGGTCATGCCCAGACTCAGTGGTATTGATTACCCATGCGCCTCATGGACATGAGAAGAGAGGTTCTGTCCACTTGTTCCAAGATGTCCTAATTACATTTTACCTATGTCAACAAACCCCAGATATTTCTAGGAATATACTTCTCCTCAGTTTCATTGTTCATGCCTAGAATAGAGCTCTGTACATCATAGGTTCTAAGTAAGTATATATTGAATGAATAAATAAAGTTATTGAATGACTAAGTGAATAAATAAATGAGAGAATTTTTTTTTAAAGTTCACTCTGTGGGGGCTGAAAGCACGATCAGGCACCTTGTGTGCCTGGCAGTCAAGAGAAAGTGTCTCCTAAACTTCCAGCCACAGGGCAATTAATGAGGGCCCCAGCTGCTAGGTGTTGAGACATCTTGGCTCTGAGGCCATGCCTTCCATAGGCTGTTTCCAGCCAATGACTGAGTGTGGGGATACTGGAGGATCCTGGGACAAACTTACTCCTGAGAGACATGGGATCTGTTTGACTGCTGGCTCTGAGATGAAGATGGCCTAGGGCCTCAGCTTTATCAAGTTCCACTTAGATTTCATGACAGAATAAGACTCCTTCACCCAGTCTTCTCTTTTCTCCTGCATGGGACTTAAGCTTGCATTAAGGTCTGAAATCATGTCCAGCCTCCTCTTGCCCTTTTCCACTTTTCCCTCATTCAAGTATTTTCCCTTGTAAAATCCTTGCATGTTTAATCCCATCTTGGTTTTTTGTTTTCATTTTTTTGAGGGCCTGGACTGACATGTCCTGCTGACATCAGAAGAGACCAGGACTCTGGGCAGCAAGGGAGGGCTTGCTCATGTCCTTTGTGAAGTAGAGTGAGTTCCTGGAAAAATGTCCAATGGGAGGAAGCATCACTGTTGAGAAATCCAATCAATCCTTATAAAAAAAAATGAGAAAATGATGTTGAGAATTAACATGTAACTGTCTTTATAAATGTCTCAATTTTTGCTAATATACAGGACACCAAATAATCCACTATCAGTGGCATGATACCCATCTTAAATTCAATATAATGAGCTCTGCATAATTAATTCCATTTATCATTCTGTGTTCCTAAGAATCTTTTAGCCTCTCCCAACCCTAAATCAGTTCATTGGTAGTGCATTTGTATTTTGTTGCAGATAATATGCATGTCTTCTTTCTCATCCAAATGTCCTGTGACAATGTGATTCCATAAGATAGGAGTTACTTTTCCTCCTGTGACCTACTCAATTCCATGTAATTCTTCTTATAACATGCTGCACTGCTCCAGGCCATTGTTTATCTTCTGCCAATTTCCTTTATAGACCTTGTCCATCTTTTCTCTTTGTTTTTCTTTTCCTTGTTTCTTCCTTGTTCAGTTATCCCCAGAAGTAGTGTTGGTATATGTGGAAACCAGCATTCTCTTGATCGATCAAACGTTATTCAGAAGTAAATATGTCCAAACCAGAAACGTTGGTTAAGAGAATTTATATTTGGGGAAGCAACATTGTGCATGGGGTCTTCATAAGATAATTGACACAAGCAGAAAGAGCGTATTCATTCATTGAGCTTTTAACACACATGTGTTGACTACCCACCATGTGCCATGCTCCCCCGCTTCCACAGCACCCAGGAGACCAGGGCTCTCACCCATCTCTTTTGGGAAGGATGCCTTAAGTAAGCATTGGGAGACTCTTCTAGCTGGCAAATACCTGTTCTATTTACTGCTAGGAGAAACTGACACCTTTAACAGTGGAGTTACCCTTTAAAATCACTAAGATCATGATTTCTCTTTTGAGACACACTGGTTGCCTCTCAAACACTCTGAAAATTCAGAGTACAGATTTATTTCAGAAATTCATCACGATGCTTTTAACCTTTGATGCCTTTTGCAGGAATGATTTATGAAGTTTGTTTCTTTTTATGGCGGCTTCTCCAACCAGGTTGCAAGAGATATAAGGACTGTGATTTCAGACAATTATTCTCTTGACAGCATGCGCTCAAGTTCATACAGCAAGAGAAGATGCTTCTCTTGCTTTTTCCAAAAGAATCTGAAGCTCTGTTCTCTGCCCGGTATAGCAACAATTGGTGTGCAAGCAGTTCAGTCAACCAGTTGCTTTTCTTTCACATCCAGAACCAGAGAAAGGACTGATCTTGTCACTATATTGATCAACTTTCCTCCAACTGAGTTGAATCTAAGAATTGATTATGTGAATCTCGCCTTGACAACTTTAGATATCTTTTCTTTCTCTCCCTCTCCTCTATATCCTTGTTCTCTCTCTCCTCTGTCTTCTCCATTCACATCTGTTCTTTTTATTTATACATAAAGAGTGAGTATCATGCTGTGAGTCCTTTGCCAGGTCATAGAGCAAATTTGTTTGGTCTCAAAACACTTTAATACTCATATCATTGAAAATCCCAAAGAGTTCATGTTTTTGTGGATTATGCCTATAGCTGTTTATTACATTATTAATTACAGCTGATACAATTTAAAATATGCTTTTATTGATTCAGTTAAAATAATAATAAACCCATATGATATTGACAAAAATACTTTCTCTTAAAAACAACTATGTTATCCAAAGTAAAAAAATAGTGAAGAGAGTGCTATTGTTTTATAGTTTTGCAACTGTCTGACTTAATAGAAGAGAGCTGAATTCTCTTATCTGCTTCTGCATTTAATCTGTTGTGGTATCATGTTATATAACCTCTGGAAAATTCCATAGGGAATGAGAGCAAAGGAATCAAATAGTATCTCAGTACTTTTATGAATATAGTTTTGACTTTGTGAAACCTCAAGGGTCTTAGGGACACCCAAGAGTTCCTGGGCTGTACTTTGAGAACTGCTGTACTAGGGTTAGAGATACAGACACGGAAAACCCAGCATCTTTCCCCACCATCGGCTAGAGGAAAGACACAAAGGATATTTACAGCCCGGTATAGTACTTACTGTGCTAAGGATAGGGATGGGGCTATGGGAGCACAAAAAGACATAATTCAGTCTTGCGTGCATCCTCATGGGTGGAGGGAAAGGGGAGGCTCAGTGAATACTTACCTGAGTCACTGGTGCCTGAGCTGAGCTGAGCAGGTGATACTGTAGACATTTAATTGCAAATGGAACAACCCTGTCTGAAACCCTGCCACTCAGGGCTGATCATGAGGGTGACCTAAGGTATTTAGCTTGCAGCTTTATTAGGATCATGTATTTGGTAGTGGTGGAGGGGAGGCTTTTTTTTCTTTTTCCCTGTCCTCTACTATCGATATCCCACAACTTGCCAGAAAGGAGCCAGATAGTCCACATAAATAAGAAGTGAGATTGGCCTGCCAGTGCTTTCTTTTGGAAGCAATGAGAAGCAGATGGGCATTTTGCAGTGAATATACTCTAAACCAGATAATTGCCATTCATTGTTCTGAACATCTTGGAATCTAAGGCATGAAATGGAATTTGCAATAAAAATGTATCACACATTTCCTATCCTCTGGAACAAAGTTGATATCATAAGCCACAAAGGTTTTATTTATTAGTTTGACAGTAGAGAAACAAAACTATGGTGTTTCTATCTGAGGTTAAAAGGAATTTACAGTGTCACATCAAATCCTTTCCCTTATTTTTGAATATAACATTTTAAAAAATTATTCAGTGAGTGTGATGGTTAGTTTTCTTTGTCTATTTGGCTAGGTTATAGTATCTAGTTATTCAATGAAACACTAATCTGGGTGTTGCTATGAAGGTATTTTGGAAATGTGTCTAACATCTACAATCAATTGGTTTTAAGTAAAGGAGATTACCCTCAATAATGTGGGTGCACCTCATACAATCAGTCAAAAGGCTTTAAGAGCAAAAACTGAGTTTTCCCAGAGAAGAAGAAATTCTTTGTCAAGACTGTAGCCTCAACTCCTGCCTGAGCTTTCAGCCTGCAGACCTGCCCCATAGATTTCAGATTTGCCAGCCCCCATAATCGTGCAAGCTAGTCCTTTTATATATGCACATATACACATACAGACATGTATACACACATATGCGTGTTATGTATATGTACATGTATTTATCTATCTCTTTCTATCTCCTATTGGTTCTGTTTCTCTGGAGAACCCTGATTGTTGTCCCATCGATTTCATTCTTGGCTATTTTGTCCCTTTGTGCTCCCCCAGGGCACTTGATCCAAGGCTGGACCCACAGGAGATGGAAGCAAATGTGCTGTTGCATTGACCTCTGGGCAGGGGGAAGAATAACCCGTTGGGGTGGGACTCTCAGTTCCTCCATTAGGGACCATTTAAGCACTTGACTTGACTGATTTAAGCACTTGGAACCTCCATAACCTCACCCATGAAATGGAGTCTGTACTTTCCTCTCACAGGGATGGTTGTAAGGATTTAATGAGATTACAGCAATAGAGCCGGTCACATAGTAGCAATTCCTGATTATGTTGAGCAATGGTAATTACAGGAAGAGTTTTAGAAAATTAACATTTAGTAGCATAAACTGCAAAGTAAGTGAAGGGCTGATTTTGGGGGTTAAAGATGTTTAAAAAGTAGTGAAGTATGAGATACTGAAGGAATAACACTGTTGGGAAAATTAAAGCTGTAGCAATCATTTTGTTCGGAAGGTAAGACATTTTGTGTGGAAAAATGAGTTGGCTCTAGCAGCTGAATGGGAACATTACACTATCACAATCCCTGCCTCCCCCTGCCCTTCTTCCTGTTCCAAAGGATCCTTTTGAGTGGCTCTCAGTCTTCTTCACAGACTTAATCCAATTTCCCCATACCCTGGAAATTCTCTTAGGTCTTTAGCCCACCAATAAGTTTATTGGGTAACTTGAACACTGTCGAGCTGGGGTACACTGGGTCCCATGTGGGTCCTAACCCCAGCCCATGGGTGTTGAGCTTCAGGATTAAAGGGACTTTACTGTGGACATACAACATGCTGGTCACTGAGTCAGCTCTGACCCTGGGTCTCGTTTTGTCTTCCTCCCAGTAACCCTGCGGAATTGGTATTGCCTACATTTTATAAAGGAGAGGGAGCAGAGGTCTGGGAAGATTGAAAGACTTGCCTAAGACATCCTGTTGGTTACATGGTGTCAGAACTATGACATGAAGCCCAGTACCCCTTGCGCCCAATCTTGAACTTTGTCTTAGGGCAAGCTTTGGGCAGTTGGCTTTGTCCAGATGGCTTATTCAGAGACAGCTAAAACTCACTTTTGTAAGATTACACAATCGTCCAGTGCACATTTCTCCCTAGCTTTGCTCCTGGCTCACATGCCACTACCCAATGGGATAATGGAATGTGGTTCGTACCCAGGCTGGAGTAAAGACTTTAAGAGAACCCACACTCCAAACAAATGAGTATTCATGAGTGGAAAATGACAGATAGAAGGGAAGAAAAAATAGGAATGGTATGTAAGTGGATTGATCAATGGATATAAGGAAAGGAGATAGGAAGGGAAGGAAAGCAACATGTTGCCCCACTGAAGCACCTATCAAGCAGTTACAGATTAACAACTCAGTCATCTTCTTTTCAAATGCTTTTTAAACCCAATTAAAGCAGTGAAATTTAACTCTCATCTTCTGTGAATATTTGCATGTATGAGTCACACACATGGGATTTGTATTTAAAACTCTCTAATTGGTACCTCTAGCAAGAAAGATTCATTGCCTCTAATTAAGTGATGGCAAATGTCACCTTATGATTTGGGAGGCACACCCTCTTTCTATTTGGGTGATGTAGAAATACCTGCTCATTGGAAGCACAGTGCTGCTAATTGCTTCAGGCATTGGAGGTGCCAACAAGGCAGAGGTGTGCTCACCTCATTTACCAATGTGCTGGGCACTGTGTTAGGTCCTGTGGATATCATCATGACTCTTCCCTGAAGAGGGCAGGTAAAGAGGGGTAGGGAAACAGCTAATGGCGATGCAGTGGACTTATAGCATGAGATCAGGTGGTACAGGGTGACGTGGGTGCAGAGGAGGACAATTGGAGGAGGTGGGGCTGGAGGTGAATCTGGAAGGATGCGCAAGCAGGAGTCAGGAGAAAGAAAGAGGCGAGGAGTAGATGGCACAATGAGGGTAAAGATGTGGGTAATCAGGGAGCTGGTACCTTTGGGGAGCTTCCTCTGATCTGCTAGTTGAAGGCAGGATTACTACTGATGGATCATAAGCAAGCAAGTGCAGGGTCCAATTTGCCTGTAGGCAGGCTGACCTCTCACCTGGACAGGGGCCCTGTCCTACCCACACTTTGGAATTAGGAATAAAAACACTTTTTAAAATGCTATTACAATTATTATAATTAGGAATCATTTTATTATAACAATAGATACCCGGCTCAAACTATTACAAATACAAAAAAAAAATTGGTGCCTTGGCAGAAAAATTGAAAGGTTTCATTTGACAACTTCAGACCCCCCACAGCAAGCCAATGAGTCCAGTTGGCAACCTCAACCACTCCACAGCAGGTTGAACAGGACATCTACTGGAAGACCAGAGTGGGCGACCAAACTCTGTACTTCCTACAGCTGCTTGGGGTGCTTCTCTTCTCTCTGCTTCTTGGCTCCCAAATCCTGTCTCCTGGTAGCTTTCTCTCATTTTAATGGCTTCTCAGCTCACCCTAAACTTTGAGTGATCATTACATGAATACAAGCCCCAACTCCACATGAACTTTTATCTCAAGTGTCTAGCACCAAATAAATTATAGGTTCTGGGCCTGCCTCCTAAATAAAAGTTGAAAGGTCCAACCAGTTGGCCCAGCCTACCCCACTCATTGATTTCCCATTGGGATGGATATCCACTCTTTCTAAACACCTCTACCAGGGCACCTAGTCAGAAAGGGGAAGTTGCACATCACAGGCAAAAGACCAGCCTGACTACAAGAATGACCTGGGATATAAGTTATCTTCTCTAGAGCACTTTGTAATCAGTATAGTGTTTTTATTTTACTAACAGAGGGAAGCATTGGAGTTCTGAGGGTCAACTTTAGGATGAGAATAGAAAGATTCAAAGGATAAATCAACAGCTGCTTGGTCCCGCTGCTTAGATTGAGTGTTAATGCACTTTTTCAGAGGTGGAAGCAAGGAGAGGGAGGCAAGGAGTGCTCCTGAGAATGCATCTGCACTCTAGTTAAAGACACATTGGGTGGCAAGGCCTAATTTCTCTGTAAATGGAGCAGAAATATCACACTGGTGTTTCCTCTGTATGAGTGCAGACACAGGCATTTTTCCAGATGCTGAAACAGCATGGGAAAGAGGCAAGACAGAGGCAAGAAGCAGTCCTAAGGGGGCATGATATGACAGAGTTCAGCCTCAGAAAGAGTTGTGTTGCAAACAGGGATGTTATCTTATGAAGAACTGATAAAAAGTCAGTTCCTCTGAAGTTACATCCAAAGGGAGTAAAGTGTGAGCTGACTGGCCTCAGTCTATTGGAACAAAAAAGCAGAACTGTTGTCAGGGGAGGGAACAGATTGCGTAAAGAACAACAGCCAAGGCACAAGCATCAATAGCTATTGCTTCTTTCTGGAAAGAAGATGGTTCTCTGGTATCCCATGAACGCAGCATTTGGAAGTGGCTTCTGGAAAAATCTGTACATGCCAATAAACCCCGAGTGATGTAGATACTATCTATCAGTCCAGACTCTTGGCTGGACTTGCCCCTCAGACTTTGTTCTCAGCTAAACCTAACTATTTACAGTTCCCCTATGGTGCACCAGGTGCTTTTACCATTGGTCTTTGCCCAGGCAGTTTTCTCTGCCTGCGACTCCCACATCCTTTATCCCTGCTTAATTCCTACTACTTATGACTTTGATTCTACTGTCTTTAGGAAGTAATTCTGGATTACCATGGCTGGATTAGTGCTTCTCCTCTCTTTTTCTATAGCACTCTGCTTTTCCTTTGCCTCTCTATCTCTTACCATACTGGTTATCATAGGTCTTTCTCCAGTCTGAGGGTCCCTTGATGGTAAGAAGTTTGTTCTTACCACATATTTAACACCACATTATAAATTACATGTATAACATACATATAATAAAATCCAACCTTTTAAAATGTGCAGATTGCTAAATTTTGCCAAAGGCATGCAGAAATATAACCACCACAACAATCAAGATACAGAACAGTACCATCATTTAGAACTTCCCTTGTGTCCCCTGTACAAGCAAACCCTACCCCATCCCCAGACCCTGGCAACTGCTGACCCATAATCTGTCCTTATATTTTGGCATTTTCTAGAATGTCATATGAATGGCATCAAATAGCATGTAGTCTTTTGTGTCTGGCTTCTTTCGCTTCATTTCACCAGAGAAGTGCTTTGGATATTCAGTCATTTTCTTGTATGGATCAGTAGTTGATTTCTTTTTACTGCTGAGTCCATTATATAGATACACTGCAATTTGTTTATCCATTCACTAGTTGATGGCCATTTTATTTTCCAGTTTGGCACTATTCTGAATACAGTTTCTCTGAACATTTGCATATAAGTCTTTTTGGATAATTTATGTTTTCATTTCTCTTGGGTAGATCCTAGGAATGGAATTGCTGAGTCATTTTATAAGAAATTGCTAAACTATTTTCCCAAGTAACTGTATTATTTTACGTTCATACCAGCAGTGTATGAGAGTTTCAACTGTTTCACATCTTCATTAGAACTTGGTATTGTCACTCTTATTTTAAACATTCAGGTGGTGGTATGGTGACATCCACTTGTGGCTTTAACTTACACATCCTTGATAACTATTAATGTTGAGCATCCTTTCATGTTCTTATCTCCTCAGGTAACAGGTGTGTTCAAATTTTTGCCTTTTTTTTTTTACAGATTATTTTTCGCATTATTGAGTTATAAGAGTTCTTTATATGTTTTTGGATACAAGTCCTTTGTGAGATATGTCTCTCAAATATTACCTCACAGTCTATGGCTTCAAAAAAATATTTTCTGGAGAGTAAAGAATATAAATGTATAATTTTTGTAAAGTTTGATGTATCAGTTTTATTTTTACTCAGTGCTCTTTTTGTCCCTTGTAATAAATCTTTGCCTAACCCAAGGACACTGAGCTTTTCTTTTATGCTCTCTTTTAAAAGTTTCATAATTTTAAGTCCTACATTTAGGACCATGATCCATTTAGAGATAATTTCTGTGTATCATATACAGTAGAATTGAAGTTCTTTTTTTAAAATATGGATATCCAATTTTTCCAGAAGCATAAATGAAAGACCATTCTTCATTGAATTTTCTTGGAAAGAAAATTTGTCAGAAATTAATTAATCACATGTATGTCTATTTCTGCACTCTTAATTTTTATTATGTTGATCTGTAGGTCTATCTTATGTTAATACCATACTACTTGATTAGAGAAGCTTTATAATAAGTTTTAAAATCGAGTAGTGTGAGTCCTCCAACTTTGCCCTTCTTTTTCAAAATTGTTTTGGCTATATCAGTTATTTAAATTTTCATATAAATTTTAGAATTAGCTTATCCCTTAAAAAATCCTATTATTTTGATTTGGGGTGCATTGATCAATTAGGGTAAAATTTATGTTTAATTATATTGAGTCTACTGAACCATGAACACTGTCTGTCTCCATTAAGACTGCTCCAGGTGTTCTTTAAATTCTTTTTTTTTAAACATTTATTCATTTTTTGATAGAGACAGAGAGCAAACTGGAGAGGGGCAGAGAGAGAGGGAGACACAGAATGCAAAGCAAGCTCCAGGCTCTGAACTGTCAGGACAGAGCCTGATGAGGGGCTCGCACTCATGGACCATGAGATCATGACCTAAGCCAAAATCGGACGCTCAACCAACTGAGCCACCCAGGCACCCCTGGGTGTTCTTTAAATTCTTTAAGCAATATCTTGGCATCTTGTGCGTGCAGATCCTACATGTATTTTTTGAAAGTTATTCCTAAGTATCTGTTGGTTGTTGATGTTATCATATTAGTATTTTTTATTTAAATTTTCTTTATTTTATTTTATTTTATTTTATTTTATATGGAATTTATTGTCAAATTGGTTTCCATACTACACCCAGTGCTCATTCCAACAAGTACCCTCCTCAATGCCCATCACTCACCCTCCCCTCCCTCCCACCCCCCATCAACCCTCACTTTATTCTCAGTTTTTAAGAGTCTCTTATGGTTTGGCTCTCTCCCTCTCTAACTTTTTTTTTTCCTTACCCTCCCCCATGGTCTTCTGTTAAGTTTCTCAGGATCCACATAAGAGTGAAAGCATACGGTATCTGTCTTTCTCTGTGTGACTTATTTCACATAGTATAACACTCTCCAGTTCCATCCACGTTGCTCCAAAGAGAATATTTCATTCTTTCTCATTGCCAAGTAGTAGTCCATTGTGTATATAAACCACAATTTTTTTATCCATTCATCAGTTGATGGGCATTTAGGCTCTTTCCATAATTTGGCTATTGTTGAAAGTGCTGCTATAAACATCAGGGAAGTACAAATCAAAACCACACTGAGATACCACCTCATGCCAGTCAGAGTGGCTAAAATGAACAAATCAGGACACTATAGATGCTGGAGAGGATGTGGAGAAATGGGAACTCTTTTATTTAAATTTTCAATAGTTTACTGCTAGTACATAAAAATATAATTGCTTTTTTATGTATTTACTTATTATACAGTAATTTTCCTAAACTCACTTATTAGTTCTAGTAACATTTTCATAGATTCCATAGAATTTGCTTCATTGAGGATCATGTTCTCTGCAAGTAAAGACAATTTTACTTTTTAATTTCCAATCTCATTTTTCTCCTTGTCTTATTGAATGGGTTAGAACCTCCAGTACAATGTGCATAGTACAGTACAAGGTAAGAGTGGACATCCTTGTGTACTCATTCTGCTCTTGGGAGGGGAGCATTTACTCTTTAACCATAAAGCACGATGTTAGCTTTGGTTTTCTACAAAAGTTCTTTATCAGATTGAGGAAGTTCCCTTCTATTCCCTATTTACTGATTGTTCTGATTATAAATGGATGCTGAATTTTGTCAAGTGTTTTATTCAGGGACTCTTCCCCAATTTACCTCCCCCACCCCGTGCTTAAGCTGTTCTTGCATATTTTTAGGTGACCCATAAATATTTGCTGAATGAATGGAGTTGGGCTAAATATCTCTGTGAGTGCAAAGCCACACTTTAGCCCCTTAGAAGTGTGAGATGGGCTTAGGGGAACTTAATATTTGAACACCTATTCATGTCAGAGATACTAGATTTGCCTAAATGATCTCATACAATTTTTACAACATTCTTATGAAGTAAGTATCTCCATTTTGCAAATGAAGGATGATGAGTAATAGATAGAATGATTAAAAAGCTGTAATATGGTTGGGATGTGGGGAAAGGGTCCTGTGTTTCATAATTCAATAGAATGAAAAAAGATAATCTTTATGTTCATAAAACAAAGAATATACAAAGGAGGATGGTTTCAAATATGATGCAAGTTAAAATAGAGTATGATTTGGTTATCTGATGGCATGAAACTATCAAGAGTCCAGTCGGTCTGGGTACAAGGAACGTCATCCGTGGAATGACAGTTGAACCATTAAGAAGGGAAAGCAATCCTTGCATAACACTCAGCTCAGCCATGAACAAAAGCCTCATAGTCAAAATCATGCAAATTTAAGTTATTGGTGTGCAGCCCTGAGGATGTGATCTATAGACAAAGCAAAGAAGATTTAATTTAGCTTACACATGAAAATGCAAATGTTTGTCAACCTTGACAAAGAGAAAGTCAAGAAAGATTTGAAGGAAGTTAGAAGGTGGAAGAAAAATGTGGAAATTGTAGGGATGTTAACACTCTTATTTTTCAAAAAGGGAACATTTAAGGCCCTCTGAGCTTCACTTCCTCCCCTGCAAAATGAGCCATAAAGTCTTATATAATGGGGTTGTGATGAGGATTAATGAATGTATGTAAAATGCCTAATATGTGATAGGTACACAACTAGTAATGAGAGGAGAAAAGGACGGCAGGCCTATGGATAAAAGGAAATAAACCCATCCCCACTGATGATGGGAAACCTCAACTGTAAGGTCTATAAATCCCCTCTCTGCTGACACTGTCACTGCTCAGAGAGTAGTGGTCAGTCTGACTAATGAAAGGTCAGGGGCTCTGTGAGATGAGGGTGGTAAGTCTGAGTAATCAAAGGTCAGGGGCTGTGTGTCCAGCCCAGGGCATCTGAATAACATGACAACCCTGTGAGTGGAGTCGTTTTCCCCATTTTACGGTTCAGGGAGTTGACACTCTGAGTGGCCAACTGACTCACATAGAAGTGGCCCCAAGGTGGCTAAGCCAGGCCTGAAACCCAGCAATCTAGCAACTGGCTCTAGATCCCATTGTCTGCCATCGAGTCAAGTGGCACAGTGAATCTGAAACACTGGATGAGCTTATGGCATATCCTCTATCCACATTTCTAATGAATAGCCCCTAGGTTTAATTAACAGGGAAAAAAGATTAATTGTTTCTCCCAACAGCTGCAAATTATTTACATTGCGTTTGTGTTGATGGCTAATAAAAGGGCAAAGGCGCACGGGGACAACCCTGGGTGGCTGTAATTCTTCCAGGGTCCATAATGAAGAACTGGTTCGAATGCCAGCATGTTAGCATGGAGGAGCCTGCTGTCCCATTCAGACCCACAGTGGGCAGAGCCGCTCTCTGACCTGGGCATGATCCAATCCGCAGAAATAGCTCTCAGGAGCCAAGACCTGAGAAGAACAGGCATATGTCCCTGCTCCACTAAACTGCCTCTTGGTTAGTTCGTGATTGCTGTGAAACGGGTGAGAAGGAGCAAAATGGTGGCCAGGTTGAGTCTACCAGCTATCCTAGAGCAACTCTTAGCTGACCTTTTGAAAGGGGACAGGAGCCACTGCAGCAGAGCTGTTTTCAATTTTATAAGCTCTTGCTTTATCGCTTCTCGGCCTTTTGGCTAAGATCAAGTGTAGCTCTTGCTTTGCGGTAACTACTGAAAATTATACACTATGATATGTATATATATTTTAATGTGTGTTATATATTATAATGTGCCCGACTTTGTATTACAATATGAATATGTTTATGTACACATGTATGTGTTTTTGGATCTCACCACATATGAGAGAATTGTTGGTCTTCCCAATTGTTAGTTTTCAAGCCTGTGGCCATCCTGGGAAAGTCACACCTTGTGAAAGAAGTTCTTCATTATTTTCATAATGATCACACCTACCTCTTAGGTCCCTGTGGGGAGCGTTACGCATGTGACAGCGTCATTCAAACTGTGAAGCAGAGTGTGAGGATTGGCATCAGGACAACTTTGGTTATTCTAGGGTTCCCTCTAGCCTGTTATTTTGCTTCTTAAGCACCTACCCTGCCCTCAGACTTGTGTGAGTGTATGTAGAGGAATAAAGGACAAACCAAGAAGATCACAGTTAAGGAATCAGATTAATGTTTCAGGATATTATTCTTAATGCCATAGTAGAGGATGAATTGGAGTGGGATAGGACTTCTTACTGGAAGACCAGTCAGAAGGCCACTACAGGCATGCAGAGAGGTGATGGCAGGGCCAGAACCAAAAAAGGAGATGGAATTGACAGACTTGGGGTATTCACACAGGAATATTACACCAACCCTAGCACAAGTCTTATTTAAATTCTCGGCCCTTTATGTGTGGCTGTTGACCATAAGTATCTGTATTCCTTTGCTAGGCCTGCCTTAAGAAAGTGCTACTAACTTTATGGCTTAGAACAACAGAAATTTACTGTCTCACAGTTCTGGAGGCCAGAAGTCTGAAATCAAGTTGTTGGCAGGACCAGGCTTGCTCTGAAAGTACAAGGGATAGATCTGTCCCAAGTGTCTCTTCTGGCTTCTGGTGGTTTCTTGGCTGGTGGCAACAGAAACATTGCACTCACATGTATGCATGTCTGTCTCTGTGTCCAAATTTCCCCTTTTTATGAGGCACCATTCATTTTGGATTAAGTCCTGCCCAAATGACCTCACTTTAACTTGATTACCCCTATAAAGACCCTCTCTCCATATAAGGTCACTTTCCAAGATACTGGAGGTTAGGACTCTAACCTCTTTTTTTTCAGGGCCATAATTCAACCAGTAGCATGTATTTGACGTGTGTTAATTTTCCATTAAATAATATGTTATTCACCTGGTAAAATTACTAAAGAGCAACTTAAACTGCTTAGGCAATTTAGACCATTAAGATAGACACAGTTTTTAAGTGATAAGAAAGCATTCAAATGTCTGTTGTATCTTTACACATATGTTGGTACATATACAGATATGTATGTATATAAAATGCAGTAACAATTTGTAATGATTAGGTTGAGGTCAGAAATTCCAGCACACAGCCATGACCTGCTAGTTCATTGATTGATAATGAATATTAACCCTGAAACATCTATTAATAGATGGTAGCATTTGAGAATTAAAGCTTTCAGTCAGTTTTTAAACAGTAGCTATCTACACTGGGCATCCAGGAATAGAAATAGTTGGATTTGGGTCAAGTGAAAGATCCCTGGTCTTGGAGCCCAAAAATCTGCTGCCCAACTTTCTGTGTGCCTCATTGAACTTCTCTCTAAACCTCGCTTCTCTGAAGGTTCCTTAGGTGTAAAATGGGACCATCGTGCTCTTTGTCTCTCATGCGGTTGTTGGATGAGAGCATATGATTGGACAAATGTGCACTATTAATAATATCATTATGGATGAGCTATTCAAGTGGTGATCTTAAAAGTCAATCTTTGTTTCCATTGTGTTCTAGTCAACAAGCACAAGCCATGGATCGAGACCTCATATCATGGAGTCATAACTGAGAACAACGACACAGTGATTTTGGACCCACCACTTGTAGCCCTGGATAAAGATGCACCAGTTCCTTTTGCAGGTGAGATGATGGCTTATTATGGTTGCACTTAGCCCTCTTTTAAACATGTCAGGAAGCCTCCATGGAGCTGAGACTCAGGCTGTCTATAGCTCTTGTCACCCTCTGTGCATCTCTTCATGATCAGTCTGTGATTTCAAAGCTCTGTGCCTCTTCTGACTTCTGGTGTGGTTCTGATTTCTGATTTATGGTTTTTTCCTTTGGTATTGCCTCCAGTGCAAGACCCTTATTTCTTCTTCTGAGTGATGGTATATTGCTGAAGTGGCCTCTGGAGTTGGAAAAGCTGGGCTAGTAAGGTCCATAGGGGAATTTTCCCTCTTGAAAGATGACCTGTCAACAGATTAAGTGTGTGACCCATTGTCCCCACTACCCATATATCATGGACAGGTGAAGAATTGCAGCTTGGTAGCTTGGCAAGAGAAGAGGGAAAGAAAAAAAGGACCAAGAAATATTTGCTAACGATAGGAGAGGGCTGTGCCCTCGAGATTCACAGTGGGTGTGGCTTTTGGTGGAGGAATCAAAAGACAGTGCCATTTTGCCCTCTGCAGCTTGTGGTAGAGAGTCTTCTCATTATCATCAAGATAATGACTACTTCCTTCTCTAACCTCCTGTAAGGACCAGCTCTCTGGACCAGTGTGTGAAGAATATGACTATGTCTCACATTTCCATAGACTCTGGCAAAGAGAAGGAGATGGCTGATAGTAGGGGCAGGAGCGAATGGGCAAAAAATTTCTGAAGATGCCTGCATCATGAGTAATATTGTTAACATTTTATCACTGTCAGGAGAAAGACAGGAAATTTAATGAAGGTTTTCAAGATTTCTAGAAGATTGCTTTATGATAGATGGGTGCCAGACTGAGGTTTTCACCATGATGAAGTCTATTTTTTTCTGACAGCTTGTCTGCTACATTATGAGCTACTTGGGCAGAAAAAAATGGCTCTTTCACACTTCTAAGAGATAAGTTCTATGAAGGCCCCTTTTTCATTCCAGAACATTGTAAAGTAAGGAGTGAGGGGGTGGGTTCAATGGGGGAAATTCAGCGTTATGTGAAGATAAACCCATTTAAGTATTCTTACGGAGCATCAGGGAGATACTCTTGACTCTCAGAAGAAGCTTTATCTTTATTTCATGTTAGACTGATTACCACCAAGGGCACCTAACTGTGACTTGCATGGTGTTTTAGAGTGGGGATATTTCCTTACATCTTCCAGCCATCCTCAAAGTTTCCAGCTCAACCAAATTCCACTCGGAAGTGTGAATCCCATGCTGTCTTTTCCACAAAAGAGGAGTTGTCTTTCCCAGACCTTCTTTGCCAGCCTGAGACTATTCCAAAGCATCCCCTTCTTGGATATAATTAGATGATATTGGGGTGAATCAGCAATTCTTAACCTCCTAGAAATGAGATTTTAAAACAAGCACTAGCAAAAAATGTTTGGGTTATGGAAATGTTTGGTTTGGAATGCACTGTGTGCTTAACAAAATGGAGACAATATTTAAAAATTGGGAGATTTAGTGTAAGAAGGCAGGATTCTGGTTTATCTTGATGAACCAGATAGGAAATGCAAAGCTGAGTCATGGCTTCCCTCTCTAGGCTGAGCAAGTGCTCCTGGCTTTCCTCAGCCCCTTCTCTGCAGCCTGTGTACATAGGTCTTTCCACCAAGCAGGTCTTCTCATTCACCTTTCCTTTCAAGTGTGTGACTCTTCTTTGAAACATGACAGAAAAAACCAGTGACACATGAAGCAGGAAGTAAAAGTAAGTTACTTTAGTGTAGTGCGTCTAACATTTTAAAAGATGAGGGATGTGTCTGATTCTTTATTATGTCTACCCTCAATGAAGCCCTGTTCTCCTCTAATAGTGAACTAGCAAACTGAAGTTGTTGAATAAACTGTTCTACCATAAAGTTATAAGCTCTTTAAGGTACAGACCAAAATGGGGGAGGGGGGCACAGTTTAAGCAAATCTGATATTTGGAAGTTTGGATTTACAAAAGATTACTTCTCTTGCTTGGTTTATGGGACTGCAGGACAATTAATAATTTCACCTGAAGATTCACCAAGGTGTTTCATAAACCATAAATCCGTCAAACTTGAATTTGTATTCTGACCATCTGATATGCCCACTGGTTTTCAGGCACATCTTGAAACTAAGATTTGCTTCTAAGCCAAGCCCTGAGTAGTTATTCCCATCTGAAGAAAATTTCTCTGCTCCTTGATTTTTGCAGCTGCATAAAAAAAAATCTAGCTTAATGCATCAAAATATAATCTTCCAAGCTCTTCAGAGTAAAAAATAAAGGTGCTTTTTGGAATGGTCAAAGCTATTTTTCTCAGTGTTATTTATGATCAGCTCTAAGACAGGACACAGGCACTCACCATCCATCCATGCTGCAGACGTTTATTTTAAAACATTTATCTTAAAGAGAAAATACTGAAGATTTATTTCAGATCCCTATCATTCTCATAAAATTGAAAAATTCATATCTGCCAGCTCCATCAGTTCTTGAAGTCAACTGTAGCTTTTAGTCCCCCCTTATCAACTGTTTGTGCATTGTCAGTTTTCCACCCCTTTCCCACTGGTCTTTATTTCCAATTTAGCCTGTGAGGTGAGCCATAAGCTTGCTGGGAGATGGTTCCATCCATAACATTTTTGCTCTGTCTCATTTCTTTTGTGATTTCCCTCCTTGAAAAAAAAATTTAGAAAAATCTACATAAAATATCACTCACTTAACTAGAAGTCATCATTGCATTTTGCATATAAATGCAAATTCAGGGACATAGAATAGCTTTTCCTGCATATTTCCTGATTATTACAATAAGTGTTGATTGTGGAAAATGTGAAAAATATAGTAAAACACAAAGAGGTGTGAAAAATATGTTTTCTTACCCCCAGAGAGAGCCTCTGTTAACATTTTAGTGTATTTCCTTCCAGTCATTTTTCTACTCTTTTTTTTCTCCAAAAATTGTGATCTCTCCTCGTATTACAATTACTAACAACTTATTTTTCCCTTACTAAACTAATGAAAATATACCATTTCATTAAATATTAATTCTGCAACTGATTAAATGGCTGTGTGATGTCCTTCTCAATGAATATTCTGTAGCTTACCATTCTTTTTTTTTTTCTAGCTTCATTGAGTTACAGTTGACATACAACATTGTCTAAGTTTAAGGTGTACAATGTATTGATTTGATAAACATCTATATTGGAAAAATGATTATTGCCATAGTGTTATCTAACATCTCCATCACCTCAAATAATTACAATTTCCTTTTTGTGGTGAGAACATGTAAGATCTATTCTCTTAGCAATTTTCAAGGATATAAAACAATGTTGTTAACTATAATCATCATGCTGTACATTAGATCCCCAAAACTTATTTGTCTTGTAACTGAAATTTTCTACCCTTTGGCAACACCTCCCTATTTTCCCCATCCCCAGTGCCTGGTAACTACCATTTACTCCCTGTTTCTGAGTTTGACTTTTTAAAGCTGATTCCACATATAAGGGGATCTACATATAAGTGATATCATATATGTGATATAAGTGATTCCACATACAGATTCTATATATAAGTGAGATCATGCAGTATTTGTCTTCTATGTCTGGCTAATTTCACTGACCATAATGTCCTCAGGGTCTATCTATGTTGTCACAAATGCAGGAATTTCTTCTCTCATGGCTGAATAATACTAATAATGGAGTATTATTTATACACTTATCAATTTTCTTCTTTATACATTTATCAGTTTATCCATTGACAGACACTTAGGTTGTTTCCATATCTTGGCTATTGTGAGTTATACTGCAATGAACATAGGGATGCAGATATCTCTTTGAAATCCTGATTTTATTTCCTTTGGATGTATATACAGAAGTAGGATTGCTGGATCATATGGTATTTATGTTTGTAATTTTTTGAGGATCCTCCATACTGTTTTCCATAGTGGCTGTACCAGTTTACATTCCCACCAACAGTACACAAAGGTTTCCTTTCTCTGCATCCTCGCCAACATTTTATCTCTCATCTTTTTGAAGATAAACATTCTGATGGGTATGAGGTGATAGGCAAATAATCTGTTATAATTCTTTTTTATTATAATTGTCTGCATTTCTGATTCTATCATTTGGATGGATTTCCAGAATTGGAATTAATAGGTCAAACATTTTAAAGTTCTGGAAACATGTTAAATTCCTTTCCAGAATAGTCGTATGAGTCTGCAGTCCTATTCTTACCACTCTAGTCTCATTCCCTGGCCCCTTTATGGCTTATTCTAATGGTGTGATTTAGATGATGTGGTGCAATCACCAGTAACAGTAGCCTCACCATCTTCATCTGTAAAATAATATAAGCTTTCCAAGGTTGTTGTTTTGATTAAATTTAAAGAATGCCTATGATGAATGTTACAGTGATTCAAGGTATAATAGAAGCTTAATAAATTTGAGGGTTTTTTTTCCATATCCTCTTCTGTGCCCACTTCATAGCAAGATAACCCAACTCAGATCCCAAGCATCTCAGGGCAGGCCAGCCATGGGGCTGGGACTGGAGCCCAGGACTTCTCACCACTTTATCTGAGTTCTTTTTTCCAGTGATGTTGCCTTTCGATCCATGCCCCCACTGAGTACTAGAGGTGTCATCAACTCTCAGTCAGTGAATCATCCTCTCTCAGACGTCAGTCAAATCCATTAGACCTAACTCAGTTCTCAACCCAGTGTCTGGGCCCAGTGGACATGACCTTCTTAGAGAATCAGATCCAGAAAAATCCTTGAGTAATAATGAAAATCCTGTCCATTGCATGGCGAAAAAATGATAATGAAAGCAAGCTGGGCACACTCTGAACTTATTAATTTCTACATGAGCCCCACTGAGGCCTGTTAGGAAACTGTGGAGACTTTTAAATTTGAAGGGAATTAGATTGCCTTTCAGAGATAATAGAACTGTTCATTTGTCTACATTGGGCCAGTCTGGACTTGTCTTTAGTAAGGACAGAGCAGCAGAGAGTGATCAGGCATAATTGGCTGGCTTCTCAGGCTGGGTGACTCTCTGAAGGCTGCCTGGAAAATTGCCCAGGATGCTATTTGGCCTGTTTGGATCAGCTGGTTGGAGCGGAAGATTCTCTCCTCTCTGTGGTTAGCTCCATTTGCCCCTCCTTGTGCTGCTCAGCATTTGCCCACCTATTTGTCCCCTTATCTTTGGACCTGCCCAGGGCCCTTTCTGTGCTTTGGGCCCCCTAGGTCCCTGATGGCAGGGATCCTCCCTGAGGGCTTGTGCAGCCCCTGCCTCTTATGGTGGTAGGGGAACGCGGAGTGTGAACAGCCACAGGCTTTGACAGATACACATTGCTGTGTATTTACGTTCTGCCATTTCCTAGCTGTGTGGTCTCAGATAAGTTAATGAACTCCTCTGAGGGGCAGTTTTCTCATAATTAAAATGAGGGTAAACACAGTATCTACATCTGGGTTAATGTGGATTAAATAAAATACTAATGTCCTGTGCCTAGTGCACTCCCTGGCAGCCAGTAGAGGTCCAGTATGTCACAATTCTGATAATCCCAGCAATGATAATAATGAGAGTAATCAAAGTAGGTATAATTCTTAGTGTCACCAATAAGCCCCAACGTTTTATTTATTTTAGGCTGATTACAATGATGGAATTATAATCGATGATAATGATGTTAAAGGGAGGAGAAAAGTGAGTTTGGAGTTTGTTTTAAAGGCTTAATGCAGTCACCCATCCAGCTCGGTTTCCTAGACTGGTTATGTGGCAGTGTCGGGACATTCAGTTAAATAATGTACGGAAAGTAGTTGTGAATTGTGCAGAAGTCTGTAAATCTTTGGTGGGAATGTATTTCCTTGCATTGCACCTGCATTCTATCCCTGCGGAGTAATCCATTAGTTGCAAGATACACGTTTGGATTACTGCAAACCATATGCTCTTTTATTAGAGACGTGCTCACACACACACGCGCGCGCACACACACACACACACACACACACACACACACACGCCAGCCACAGCACACACAAAATTATATCCAAGCCTCACACCAACTCTGTGGAACAAGAAGGTCAGCTGTCGTGATTCTGTCTTGCCAATGAGGACATTGAAACTTGAAAAAACATTAAGTAACTATTCAGGGCTACCTCGCTGAGGATGGCTCGGCCCTATCACTCAATCCCAGATGCTCAGACTCCAAGCCCTGCCTTCTTTCCCCTCTCCCCATTGTCCAGTGTGGGATACATGTCTCATTGGCAGTCGAAGATTGACATGGTACCTGGACATAGCGTTAAGGAATGCGGCCTACCGCTCCAAGCTGTTCCCTTTGAAGTTCTTTTTCAATCTCTCTGATGATGTCAAGGAGAAAGGCAGTTGGTGAGGCTCAGCACCTCTCCAGCATTTGCTAATCCCTCTCTCTGACAAAGAAGGAACAAGCTCTTTCTCAAAGCATTCCATAGGCCACACTGTTGAGGTAGAATGTTAATAGCATTCTGTCGTGTTTTATTTAAGTTCCTTTTTCTTTTTTTCTTTTTCTTACTTTTTTTTTTTTTTGAGACAAGTATTGCTGGCTTTTCAGTTTTGGGGGTTTATTTTTAAAAATAGAGTCATTTGGGTGTTTTTAAACCCCAATTTAAAGAAAAATGTAAATAAATAAGTAGGTAGTTCATGGCAATGGCAAAAAAAACCAAAAAACAAAAAACCATGAAAGAGGTCCAGGACTGAGTGCCACATGGGACGCCATGGAATGACCACCTCTGAGCTTCATTCCTCACCCAGCCACCTCAAGACTACCCACCATCTTCAGTGCCCTTCCCTGCCACAGGGTCTCTGAGGGCTGACCCTGGCAGCCAAGGAGCCACCTACATCAGCCTCACAGTAGATGGTGATTGTGTTCTAGGTGGTTTGTGTGGGGGTCATTCTTGTGGGCCAGAGGCAGGGTGCCCCCTGGTGTCCCACCCTGGTCTCTGAGCATTTACTTGGCCTCAGCCAGAAGCCAGTCTGGCAGTCCTTGCAGAGAACTGTGGATTCTCTGGAATCCACAATCTGGGTGACTGCCCCGGACCTAACAGAGTTGGAATCAAGAATAAACAGTACCAGGGGTGCCTGGGTGGCTCAGTCAGTTAAACGTCTGACTTTGTCTCAGGTCATGATCTCACAGTTCGTGAGTTCAAGCCCGTGTTGGCCTCTGTGCTGACAGCTCAGAGCCTGAAGCCTGTTTCGGATTCTGTGTGTGTCTCTCTCTCTGCCCCTTCCCTGCTCACACTCTGACTCTCTCTCTCTCTCTCTCTCTCTCTCAAAAATAAATAAACATTTTTAAAAAAGAATAGACAGGACCAGAAAGACATGGATCAACGTCTGTTAATTCGAGTACATGTGACAATTACTAAAAAGAATAAAGAATAAAACAAAATTAACCTACACTCCTAAGACCCTGCCAGACCTTTTCCTGTTCATATATTAATACACAGTTCTGATTAATTTGGATCATAGTTTACTCTGTTCAGAGTCTTTGTGTTTTCATCTTTCATAGACCTTTTCCAAGCTGACTAAAATATATTTTAAAATATTACTGAAGAGCAGAGTACAAAATTATACTTCATAGATCCCTCTCGTGGTTTATTTAACCATTCTCTTATTTTTGTACATTTAGGTTGTTTACAGTGTTTTTCCAATTAAAAATAACATTGCCATGGGCAACTTTGTAGAAATACCTTTCTTATACAAACATAGGAGTCAGGATTTCATGTTTATGGTTTAGTTCATAGATGGTAAAAAAACAGATGTGTTCTATTTTCAGTGACAGATTGAGATTGTGTTGTCAGATGTTTTTGCCGATATGATCGGTGATCGCCCAATTTTCGAGCATATGGTGGGTTTCCGGATAAACAGGGGAGTAGAAACTGGACTGGCTCCCACACCTGTCCACAGCCTGTGGCGGAGCCTCCATCCTTGTAATGAACCCTCTCCCTCACTATAGTGACTGTCATCTAAGGGTTTCCAGTTTTAGGCAAGGTGTGATTTGAGAACTCATCAGGACAGTACAGAAGTTGCTTTAAAGCTGGGAAAAATTTGCAGGGTGAGGGCACATCAACCAGCAAATAAGCCAGAAGTCCTGGTCAAGTGGATGCTCTGGGGAGGATCACCATGACAGCATCCATTTGTAGTCCCCAGGAACAGCAAGGCCTGTTGGACCACACCTGTGGGCCCCATCCTGTTGGTGGCGGAGGGGTCTACCAGGCACACTGGGAGAGAAGAAGACCTGGTATATCATTCACCCTGGAACTAAAGTATTGAGTTAGGTCTGTTCTTGGTGCTCTCTTTTCAGCCAGTTTGGCAGCTTCCAGCTTTGACAGTGATGGGGGCATATTTGGGTCTTTTTCTTGGTTACCCCTCCATGAGCAGTGCATTCACTCTGGTGTTTCCCTTTCACACTTTTTACCCCTCCCTCCTATCTGCTGATGGCCAAGAAGCTCAGGAAGCAGATCTCATCACTGGACAGGGCCTTCCATATATAACCCTCAGGTTCCCAGGGCCTGGGACACAAAGCCCTGGCCTTGCGGAGTAGAGAAGTGAACATCTCTCCTGCCACAGAGGAGGTTGGTAGCCTCTTTCTATGGTGGAACTGTTCTGCTAGAGGGAGAAAAAGGAGCTTCCCAGATTCTCTGCTGCCCATGCATTTGGGGTCTTTGCCCTGAATTTTCTTTCTTGTTAATTATCCTCTTTGCCCACCTCAGACTTGATCTCAGTGTCCCTAAAGCTCTCTGTCTGTATATCGCCAGTCACTGGGCCTTTTGTTGTTGTTTTCACTTCTCTCATGCTGAAGGCTGTGTATATTTTTGCTTCATGGCAACTCATTTTAGGATGGCCCATCTCATCTGGAAAATTGTACTGTTCACCTCTTCTCCATTATGATCCATGCTTAATCCTGGAGTCCCAGGCGTCTCCATAGGAGCCTAGTTGCTCAGGGTTCTTTTGCACCTGAGTCCCTGATGAGTGCAGTCACATAACCTCTTCTCAAGTTTAGTGGTCAGAGGCAGGTGCTGAGGGGACACTGTGTCAGGATGGCTGGAGGAGGGACTAGGAGCCAAAGTACAGAGGAAGGAAGGCAGGAGCAAGGGCTGGCCAGGCAAGGAAAAAGAAGAGTGTGGGAGTCCCAGATAAATGCTCACAGCAGGGGTCCCACTCCAGTTCAAACTAATGTTTAAGGGAGAATTAGTGATTACTTGTGGGCCATTTTCCATAATTTAGGCTGAAAAGTGAGGGACATTTAGGGATTCAAACCATATTCCTGGGACATGGGACTTTCATTGCTATAACCAAGAAGGTCTGGGTAAACTGGAGTTGGTCACCCCAACAGGAAGGATGTGGAGTTCTAGGATAGAAAGCTTAAGTACTGGCACTAGGTTGCTTGAGAAAAGCCCTTGAAGGTAAGAATCTCAAGTCTTCTGGGATTTGGAGCTAATGGCAGTATTATACTAAAACAGGATGAAAAGTGGACAATGAAATCAATAATAATAGCAGGACTGGTGCCAGCCCATATGGTAACTGTGAAAATTAGAAACAGGTGCTCTTTATTACATATGGACACTGTCCCACACTAGAGCACATGACTTGGCAAATGGAGAAAGAGGCAGATTTCAGCCCCTACTTGTCCCCTTAGTCGTACATCCTTGTACAAAAAACAACTTGTAGGCAACAACACTGGAAATTAACTGACATTTATCAAGCACTGACTACATACCAGGCACTGTACTAGGTAGTTTATCATACATACTAGATACACACATACTGTATCATTTAACTTTTACAACAGTCCTCTGAAGTAAGCACTATCATTGTTTTTTTTTTACAGAAGGAGAGACTAAAGCTAAACCAGATTCTGTAATTTGCTCAGAACACAATAGTGATGATAATATTGTAATTTTAACCAGGTGTCTCAGCTAAGGTATTGCTGTGCAACAACCACCCCAAAACTTAGGAGCATTAAAAATCAGCCATTAATTCTTTCTCAAGAAAGATGCTCCCAAGTTTTGGGGTAGTTGTTGGACAGCTCTGCTAATGTGAGTCAGGCTCAGCTGGTCCCAGCTGGGCTTGTCCAGGTACTTGTAGGCTGGTGGGTAGGCTGTAGGCTGGCTTGTCTAGAGTGGCCTTGACTGGATGACACTGTTCTCCTCCATGTATTCTTCTGGAATGCTGGCCCAAGCATGATGGAAGACCAGCCTGAGTATATAGAGCATAAAGAGCACATAGTTGTGCAAGATTTGGCAACTACCTGGCAAGCTACTTGGGACAGGTTTGTTACTGTCCCGCGGCTAAACAAATCATATGGCCAAGCCCAGAGTCAGCGTCATAGCAGACTGCCAATGGCAAAGAGGGGTGACAAGTAGGGTCATCAGTGTGGTCCTTCCATCACAGTCTGCCCTTAGTCCACAACTATTCACACCCCTTTCTCAGAAAATATGCTCACTTTATTTTAGGATCCCCAAAAGTGCATCCTATAATGGCATCTGGCTTTGAGGCCAAGATTTTGTGATCTTCCTCAGGTCTGGATGCAGGTCTCTTGGTCCAGAGATCTGTTAGCTAACAGGATAAGTTATCTCCCCACCCCCTACCCCAATTTTCAGGGAAGGGAAACCTCAACAACCTCCCATTCAAAGAGAAGAAGAATGGGAAGCACACAGCAATCACTGGGCTGATCTCTAGCAATCCTGTATCCTTCTGGAAAAATGTTGCCAGGTCCCTCCATTTTGAGGGTGATTCTGTTCCCTAGGAGTGGCTTCCAGGCTACTCTTCTCTACAGTTCCCTGTTAACCACTGTTCCCTATCATCATCATTTTGTTCTGCTCCATCCCAAGCTAGTGGACTCAGCAGGAGTGGGCACAGGGTCCTGGCCTCAGTCCTTGGGGACACTTCTAGCTTCATTCATCTCCCCATTAGTGTCCCTGATGCTGTCCAGCATTAGCAAAAGACAGTGGGTCAAACTTAACTCCAAAGCCAGGGCTCCGCATACAATAAATCAAGGGAAAAAAATGAAACAAAAAACACACCTTTATTTCTATTGGAGAAACAATTCCTAAGACATAGGTATCAAAGCTCCAAGCCCAAACACATCCTGGGGAATCAGTGACTCTCAATCTATAGCCTTATTGGCAAATGTGATGCAAACATGTTTATGGTGCTTTCTCACTCACTGCCCCTCATGGCCAAATTCTAGGCCACATGACCCAGACCCTCTCCCCGACTGTGATTGGACCTGAAGTGGGCACATAGCTCAGGCCAGCCAATGAATAAAGTAGTTACAGCCTGTGATTGCTACCTGGATAGAAGAGGTCACACAGGCCAATTGGCTTCCTGTTTGAGTGCTAAGGGACCATGTGGGAGAGCAAGGATTATGAATGAAGCTTCTGTGATATGTGCAAATCATGATTTGGTCAGTAGACTGAGGCAAGCCCTTGGTCAGCCAACTGAGGTGAAGCAGCTGGTCCTAGGGAGAAACAGATGTGCCTGGAGGGAAGGGTCTAAGTGGTTGCTCTTGGAACCATGGCTTCCATTCTTAAGTGGTTCTGGTGTCCAGGTGATCTTGGATTTCCATGAGATTATTTTCATTGCTGCACTTGTATCTCCACTCTCTGCTGAGATGACTCTGCCTCTTTGTCCCTGGAAAGCAAAGAGGCCAAATGAAAACCACCTGTTAATATGGTTTTCTGCATTGAGAGAAGGGGCATTGTATGAGCTAGGGGAGAAAAATGAACCCAAGAATGCTCAGGTAAGTGGGCAGCATAGAGAAGAACGAGCAGGGAATTTGAAAACATTGAAGAAATCCTCATAAAAAGCAGTAGCTGGTGATCATCACAGGGAAATCAATGATGATTGAAAACCAGCTCCAACTGTCAGTAATTGGACTGTTTAATAGCCAAGCTTAGACAAGTTAATACTGATTCAAATCCCTTCTCCAGAAGCCATTTCCGCAGCTTACAACAGTGGCCATATTGAATAGGCCTGGAATCAGAGCCCATCACAAATATTAATTATGAACATGAATTCATAAGGTCAATGGTTTTACTTTAATAGGAATTTGGGGCCTATGAATGCAAGTCCTAAATGTCTTAGACTTGTTAGAGATTCCAAAGCAAAGAATAGGAGTAGAGCAGGCATTTACAGTTCGTTCTGCTTGGCATCGTGTCCAGCGTGAGATCACTGAATACCTTGGCGTGAATTCAGAGCTCGATTTTATTATCTTGTAGCTGCCTGTAATCACAGATGAGGCATCAAAGGCCAGCTGTCCCCCATGAACCTTGACAGTCTATATAAACTAATTACTTTTTTATGAGCCATCCTTTCAGAGGTTTGGAGAGAGGACCTATTAAGCCAAGTTCAATATGATCTACAAACTTTAAAAATTATTATTATTTATCTAAGTTCCAGCTGAGTGCCATGGTAAATGACATCGTCTGTAATGGTTGGCTTGGGTGGCCATGGACTTCATTAAAATACAATATTCTGTGTTATCCGTCCGTCGTTCGTTCCTTCCTTCCTTCCTTCCTTCCTTCCTTCCTTCCTTCCTTCCTTC